>NC_056457.1:39618058-39763058 GCF_018296145.1 Oncorhynchus tshawytscha | reverse complement strand
TTAACAGATGATTATTTAAGACTGGTCACGGCACCAGTGTAACACGTGATCGTACTTCGTAACTCTTTTGCGTTGTGATCTAACAGGTACATCTACAGTCCCCCAGTATCTAACAGGTACATCTACAGTCCCCCAGTATCTAACAGGCTAACAGGTATCAACAGGTCTACAGTCCCCCAGTATCTATCAGGTAACAGGTACATCTACAGTCCCCCAGTATCTAACAGGTACATCTACAGTCCCCCAGTATCTAACAGGTACATCTACAGTCCCCCAGTATAACAGGTACATCTACAGTCCCCCAGTATCTAACAGGTAACATCTACAGTCCCCCAGTATCTAACAGGTACTAACAACAGGTAAACAGGTACATCTACAGTCCCCCAGGTCTAACAGGTCATACAGTCCCCCAGTATCTAACAGGTACATCTACAGTCCCCCAGTATCTAACAGGTATCTAACAGGTACATCTAAACAGGTACAGGTACATCTACAGTCCCCCAGTATCTAACAGGTACATCTACAGTCCCCCAGTATCTAACAGGTACATCTACAGTCCCCCAGTATCTAACAGGTCATCTACAGTCCCCCAGTATCTAACAGGTACATCTACAGTCCCCCAGTATCTAACAGGTACATCTACAGTCCCCCAGTATCTAACAGGTTAACAGGTACATCTACAGTCCCCCAGTATCTAACAGGTACATCTACAGTCCCCCAGTATCTAACAGGTACATCTACAGTCCCCCAGTATCTAACAGGTACATCCCCCACAGTCCCCCCCCAGTATCTAACAGGTACATCAGGTCCCCCAGTATCTAACAGGTCATCTACAGTCCCCCAGTATCCCATCTACAGTCCCCCAGTATCTAACAGGTACATCTACAGTCCCCCAGTATCTAACAGGTACATCTACAGTCCCCCAGTATCTAACAGGTACATCTACAGTCCCCCAGTCTAACCAGTCCCCCAGTATCTAACAGGTACATCTACAGTCCCCCAGTATCTAACAGGTACATCTACAGTCCCCCAGTATCTAACAGGTACATCTACAGTCCCCCAGTATCTAACAGGTAACAGGTACATCTACAGTCCCCCCAGTATCTAACAGGTACATCTACAGTCCCCCAGTATCTAACAGGTAACAGGTACATCTACAGTCCCCCAGTATCTAGGTACAGGTATCTAACAGGTATCTACAGTCCCCCAGTATCCAGGTACATCTACAGTCCCCCAGTATCTAACAGGTACATCTACAGTCCCCCAGTATCTAACAGGTACAGTCCCCCAGTATCTAACAGGTCTACAGTCCCCCAGTATCTAACAGGTACATCTACAGTCCCCCAGTATCTAACAGGTACATCTACAGTCCCCCAGTATCTAACAGGTACATCTACAGTCCCCCAGTATCTAACAGGTACATCTACAGTCCCCCAGTATCTAACAGGTTACAGGTACATCTACAGTCCCCCAGTATCAGTCCCCCCAGTATCTAACAGGTACATCTACAGTCCCCCAGTATCTAACAGGTACATCTACAGTCCCCCAGTATCTAACAGGTACATCTACAGTCCCCCAGTATCTAACAGGTACATCTACCCCCCAGTATCTAACAGGTACATCTACAGTCCCCCAGTATCTAACAGGTTAGTCCCCCACAGGTACATCTACATCAGTCCCCCCAGTATCTAACAGGTACATCTACAGTCCCCCAGTATCTAACAGGTACATCTACAGTCCCCCAGTATCTAACAGGTACATCTACATCCCCCCAGTATCTAACAGGTACATCAGTCCCCCAGTATCTAACAGGTACATCTACAGTCCCCATCTACAGTCCCCCAGTATCTAACAGGTACAGGTACATCTACAGTCTACAGTCCCCCCCCAGTATCTAACAGGTACATCTACAGTCCCCCAGTATCTACAGTCCCCCAGTATCTAACAGGTACATCTACAGTCCCCCAGTATCTAACAGGTACATCTACAGTCCCCAGTATCTAACAGGTACATCTACAGTCCCCCAGTATCTAACAGGTACATCTACAGTCCCCCAGTATCTAACAGGTCTAACAGGTACATCTACAGTCCCCCAGTATCTAACAGGTACATCTACAGTCCCCCAGTATCTAACAGGTACAGGTACATCTACAGTCCCCCAGTATCTAACAGGTACATCTACAGTCCCCCAGTATCTAACAGGTAACAGGTACATCTACAGTCCCCCAGTATCTAACAGGTACATCTACAGTCCCCCAGTATCAGGTACATCTACAGTCCCCCAGTATCTAACAGGTACATCTACAGTCCCCAGTATCTAACAGGTACATCTACAGTCCCCCAGTATCTAACAGGTAACAGGTACATCTACAGTCCCCCAGTATCTAACAGTATCTAAGTCCCCCAGGTACATCTACAGTCCCCCAGTATCTAACAGGTACATCTACAGTCCCCCAGTATCTAACAGGTACATCTACAGTCCCCCAGTATCTAACAGGTACATCTACAGTCCCCCAGTATCTAACAGGTATCTAACAGGTACATCTACAGTCCCCCAGTATCTAACAGGTACAGGTACATACAGTCCCCCAGTATCTAACAGGTACATCTACAGTCCCCCAGTATCTACAGTCCCCCAACAGGTACATCTACAGTCCCCCAGTATCTAACAGGTACATCTACAGTCCCCCAGTATCTAACAGGTATCTAACAGGTACATCTACAGTCCCCCAGTATCTAACAGGTACATCTACAGTCCCCCAGTATCTAACAGGTACATCTACAGTCCCCCAGTATCTAACAGGTTAACAGGTACATCTACAGTCCCCCTAGTATCTAACAGGTACATCTACAGTCCCCCAGTATCTAACAGGTTAACAGGTACATCTACAGTCCCCCAGTATCTAACAGGCTAACAGGTACATCTACAGGTCCCCCCCCAGTATCTAACAGGTACATCTACAGTCCCCCAGTATCTAACAGGTACATCTACAGTCCATCTACAGTCCCCCAGTATCTAACAGGTACATCTACAGTCCCCCAGTATCTAACAGGTTAGGTCCATCTACAGTCCCCCAGTATCTAACAGGTACATCTACAGTCCCCCAGTATCTAACAGGTACATCTACAGTCCCCCAGTATCTAACAGGTACATAACAGGTACATCTACAGTCCCCCAGTATCTAACAGGTACATCTACAGTCCCCCAGTATCTAACAGGTACATCTACAGTCCCCCAGTATCTAACAGGTACATCTACAGTCCCCCAGTATCTAACAGGTACATCTACAGTCCCCCAGTATCTAACAGGTACATACAGTCCAGTATCTAACAGGTAGGTATCTACAGTCCCCCAGTATCTAACAGGTACATCTACAGTCCCCCAGTATCTAACAGGTACATCTACAGTCCCCCAGTATCTAACAGGTACATCTACAGTCCCCCAGTATCTAAGTCAGGTATCTAACAGGTCACACAGTCCCCCAGTATCTAACCCATCTACAGTCCCCCAGTATCTAACAGGTACATCTACAGTCCCCCAGTATCCCCCAACAGGTAACAGGTACATCTACAGTCCCCCAGTATCTAACAGGTACATCTACAGTCCCCCAGTATCTAACAGGTACATACATCTACAGTCCCCCAGTATCTAACAGGTACATCTACAGTCCCCCCCCAGTATCTAACAGGTACATCTACAGTCCCCCAGTATCTAACAGGTACATCTACAGTCCCCCCCCAGTATCTAACAGGTACATCTACAGTCCCCCCCCAGTATCTAACAGGTACATCTACAGTCCCCCAGTATCTAACAGGTACATCTACAGTCCCCCAGTATCTAACAGGTACATAACAGTCCCCCAGTACATCAGGTACAGTCCCCCCCCAGTATCTAACAGGTACATCTACAGTCCCCCAGTATCTAACAGGTACATCTACAGTCCCCCAGTATCTAACAGGTATCTAACAGGTACATCTACAGTCCCCCAGTATCTAACAGGTACATCTACAGTCCCCCAGTATCTAACAGGTAACAGGTACATCTACAGTCCCCCAGTATCTAACAGGTATCTACAGGTACAGTCTACAGTCCCCCAGTCCCCCAGTATCTAACAGGTACATCTACAGTCCCCCAGTATCTAACAGGTACAGTCTACAGTCCCCAGTATCTAACAGGTACATCTACAGTCCCCCAGTATCTAACAGGTACATCTACAGTCCCCCAGTCCCCAGTATCTAACAGGTACATCTACAGTCCCCCAGTATCTAACAGGTACATCTACAGTCCCCCAGTATCTAACAGGTACATCTACAGTCCCCCAGTATCTAACAGGTACATCTACAGTCCCCCAGTATCTAACAGGTACAGGTCATACAGTCCCCCAGTATCTAACAGGTACATCTACAGTCCCCCAGTATCTAACAGGTACATCTACAGTCCCCCAGTAGTAACTAACAGGTACATCTACAGTCCCCCAGTATCTAACAGGTACAGGTCCAGTCCCCCAGTATCTAACAGGTACATCTACAGTCCCCCAGTATCTAACAGTATCTAACAGGTACATCTACAGTCCCCCAGTATCTAACAGGTACATCTACAGTCCCCCAGTATTAACAGGTACATCTACAGTCCCCCAGTATCTAACAGGTACATCCCCCAGTATCTACAGTCCCCCCCCAGTATCTAACAGGTACATCTACAGTCCCCCAGTATCTAACAGGTACATCTACAGTCCCCCAGGTATCATAACAGTCCCCCAGTATCTAACAGGTACATCTACAGTCCCCCAGTATCTAACAGGTACATCTACAGTCCCCCAGTATCTAACAGGTACATCTACAGTCCCCCAGTATCTAACAGGTACATCTACAGTCCCCCAGTATCTAACAGGTACATCTACAGTCCCCCAGTATCTAACAGGTACATCTACAGTCCCCCAGTATCTCCCCCCCCCAGTATCTAACAGGTACATCTACAGTCCCCCAGTATCTAACAGGTACATCTACAGTCCCCCAGTATCTAACAGGTACATCTCTACAGTCCCCCAGTATCTAACAGGTAACAGGTACATCTACAGTCCCCCAGTATCTAACAGGTACATCTACAGTCCCCCAGTATCTAACAGGTACATCTACAGTCCCCCAGTATCTAACAGGTACAGTCCCCCAGTATCTACAGGTACATCTACAGTCCCCCAGTCCCCAGGTCAGTCCCCCAGTATCTAACAGGTACATCTACAGTCCCCCAGTATCTAACAGGTTAACAGGTAGTATCTACAGTCCCCCCCCAGTATCTAACAGGTACATCTACAGTCCCCCAGTATCTAACAGGTACATCTACAGTCCCCCCCCAGTATCTAACAGGTCTACAGTCCCCCAGTATCTAACAGGTACATCTACAGTCCCCCAGTATCTAACAGGTACATCTACAGTCCCCCAGTATCTAACAGGTACATCTACAGTCCCCCAGTATCTAACAGGTACATCTACAGTCCCCCAGTATCTAACAGGTACATCTACAGTCCCCCAGTATCTAACAGGTACATCTACAGTCCCCCAGTATCTAACAGGTAACAGGTACATCTACAGTCCCCCAGTATCTAACAGGTACATACTACAGTCCCCCAGTATCTAACAGGTACATCTACAGTCCCCCTAGTACCCCCCAGTATCTAACAGGTACATCTACAGTCCCCCAGTATCTAACAGGTACATCTACAGTCCCCCAGTATCTAACAGGTACAGGTACATCTACAGTCCCCCAGTACAGTCCCCCCCCAGTATCTAACAGGTACATCTACAGTCCCCCAGTATCTAACAGGTACATCTACAGTCCCCCAGTATCTAACAGGTACAGGTCTACAGTCCCCCAGTATCTAACAGGTCTAACAGGTACATCTACAGTCCCCCAGTATCTAACAGGTTAACAGGTACATCTACAGTCCCCCAGTATCTAACAGGTACATCTACAGTCCCCCAGTATCTAACAGGTACATCTACAGTCCCCCAGTATCTAACAGGTACAGTATCTAGGTCCCCCCAGTATCTAACAGGTACATCTACAGTCCCCCAGGTACATCTACAGTCCCCCAGGTACAACAGGTACATCTACAGTCCCCCAGTATCTAACAGGTTAACAGGTACATCTACAGTCCCCCAGTCCCCCAGTCCCCCAGTATCTAACAGGTACATCTACAGTCCCCCAGTATCTAACAGGTACATCTACAGTCCCCCAGTATCTAACAGGTACATCTACAGTCCCCCAGTATCTAACAGGTACATCTACAGTCCCCCAGTATCTAACAGTATCTAACAGGTACATCTACAGTCCCCCAGTATCTAACAGGTACATCTACAGTCCCCCAGTATCTAACAGGTACATCTACAGTCCCCCAGTATCTAACAGGTTAACAGGTATCATCTACAGTCCCCCCCCCAGTATCTAACAGGTACATCTACAGTCCCCCAGTATCTAACAGGTAACAGGTACATCTACAGTCCCCCAGTATCTAACAGGTACATCTACAGTCCCCCAGTATCTAACAGGTACATCTACAGTCCCCCAGTCCCTAACAGGTACATCTACAGTCCCCCAGTACATCTACAGTATCTAACAGGTACATCTACAGTCCCCCAGTATCTAACAGGTACATCTACAGTCCCCCAGTATCTAACAGGTACATATCCCAGTCCCCCAGTATCTACAGTCCCCTAACAGGTACATCTACAGTCCCCCAGTATCTAACAGGTACATCTACAGTCCCCCCCCCAGTATCTAACAGGTACATCTACAGTCCCCCAGTATCTAACAGGTACATCTACAGTCCCCCAGTATCTAACAGGTACATCTACAGTCCCCCAGTATCTAACAGGTACATCTACAGTCCCCCAGTATCTAAGTCAGGTCTAACAGGTACATCTACAGTCCCCCAGTATCTAACAGGTACATCTACAGTCCCCCAGTATCTAACAGGTACATCAGTCCCCCAGTATCTACAGTCCCCCCCAGTATCTAACAGGTACATCTACAGTCCCCCAGTATCTAACAGGTTAACAGGTACATCTACAGTCCCCCAGTACTAACAGGTAACAGGTACATCTACAGTCCCCCAGTATCTAACAGGTCCCCCAGTATCTAACAGGTACATCTACAGTCCCCCAGTATCTAACAGGTACATCTACAGTCCCCCAGTATCTAACAGGCTAACAGGTACATCTACAGTCCCCCAGTATCTAACAGGTAACATCTCTACAGTCCCCCAGTATCTAACAGGTACATCTACAGTCCCCCAGTATCTAACAGGTACATCTACAGTCCCCCAGTATCTAACAGGTACATCTACAGTCCCCCAGTATCTAACAGGTAACAGTATAGGTACATCTACAGTCCCCCAGTATCTAACAGGTACATCTACAGTCCCCCAGTATCTAACAGGTACATCTACAGTCCCCCAGTATCTAACAGGTACATCTACAGTCCCCCAGTATCTAACCCAGGTACATCTACAGTCCCCCAGTATCTAACAGGTACATCTACAGTCCCCCAGTATCTAACAGGTACATTAACAGGTACATCTAACAGTCCCCCCCCAGTATCTAACAGGTACATCCCCAGTATCTACAGTCCCCCCCCAGTATCTAACAGGTACGTCTACAGTCTACAGTCCCCCAGTATCTAACAGGTTAACAGTCCCCCAGTACATCTACAGTCCCCCAGTATCTAAGTCAGGCTAACAGGTACATCTACGAGAGGAGATTCTCCTCCACAGTCTCCAGTCCATTCTCAGAGTGGGGTTTCTCCTGTAACAGTCTCCAGTACATATTCAGAGAGGAGATTCTCCTGTAACAGTCTCCAGTACATATTCAGAGAGGAGATTCTCCTGTAACAGTCTCCAGTCCATTTCAGAGAGGAGATTCTCCTGTAACAGTCTCCAGTCCATTCTCAGAGAGGAGATTCTCCTGTAACAGTCTCCAGTACATATTCAGAGAGGAGATTCTCCTGTAACAGTCTCCAGTCCATATTCAGAGAGGAGATTCTCCTCCACAGTCTCCAGTCCATATTCAGAGAGGAGATTCTCCTGTAACAGTCTCCAGTCCATTCTCAAAGAGGGGTTTCTTATGTAACAGTCTCCAGTACATATTCAGAGAGGAGATTCTACTGTAACAGTCTCCAGTCCATTCTCAGAGAGGAGATTCTCCTGTAACAGTCTCCAGTACATATTCAGAGACGAGATTCTCCTGTAACAGTCTCCAGTCCATTCTCAGAGAGGAGATTCTCCTGTAACAGTCACCAGTCCATTCTCAGAGAGGAGATTCTCCTGTAACAGTCACCAGTCCATTCTCAGAGAGGAGATTCTCCTGTAACAGTCTCCAGTCCATTCTCAGAAAGGAGATACTCCTGTAACAGTCTCCAGTCCATATTCAGAGAGGAGATTCTCCTCCACAGTCTCCAGTCCATATTCAGAGAGGAGATTCTCCTGTAACAGTCTCCAGTCATTCTCAAAGAGGTGTTTCTTATGTAACAGTCTCCAGTACATATTCAGAGAGGAGATTCTCCTGTAACAGTCTCCAGTCCATTCTCAGAGAGGAGATTCTCCTCCACAGTCTCCAGTCCATTCTCAGAGAGGAGATTCTCCTGTAACAGTCTCCAGTACATATTCAGAGAGGAGATTCTCCTGTAACAGTCTCCAGTCCATTCTCAGAGAGGAGATTCTCCTGTAACAGTCACCAGTCCATTCCTCAGAGAGGAGATTCTCCTGTAACAGTCTCCAGTCCATTCTCAGAGAGGAGATTCTCCTGTAACAGTCTCCAGTACATATTCAGAGAGGAGATTCTCCTGTAACAGTCTCCAGTCCATATTCAGAGAGGAGATTCTCCTCCACAGTCTCCAGTCCATATTCAGAGAGGAGATTCTCCTGTAACAGTCTCCAGTCCATTCTCAAAGAGGGGTTTCTTATGTAACAGTCTCCAGTACATATTCAGAGAGGAGATTCTACTGTAACAGTCTCCAGTCCATTCTCAGAGAGGAGATTCTCTTCCACACTCTCCAGTCCATATTCAGAGAGGAGATTCTCCTGTAACAGTCTCCAGTCCATTCTCAAAGAGGTGTTTCTTATGTAACAGTCTCCAGTACATATTCAGAGAGGAGATTCACCTGTAACAGTCTCCAGTCCATTCTCAGAGAGGAGATTCTCCTGTAACAGTCTCCAGTACATATTCAGAGAGGAGATTCTCCTGTAACAGTCACCAGTCCATTCTCAGAGAGGAGATTCTCCTGTAACAGTCTCCAGTCCATTCTCAAAGAGGGGTTTCTTATGTAACAGTCTCCAGTACATATTCAGAGAGGAGATTCTACTGTAACAGTCTCCAGTCCATTCTCAGAGAGGAGATTCTCCTGTAACAGTCTCCAGTACATATTCAGAGACGAGATTCTCCTGTAACAGTCTCCAGTCCATTCTCAGAGAGGAGATTCTCCTGTAACAGTCACCAGTCCATTCTCAGAGAGGAGATTCTCCTGTTACAGTCTCCAGTCCATATTCAGAGAGGAGATTCTCCTGTAACAGTCTCCAGTTCATATTCAGAGAGGAGATTCTCCTGTAACAGTCTCCAGTCCATATTCAGAGAGGAGATTCTCTTCCACACTCTCCAGTCCATATTCAGAGAGGAGATTCTCCTGTAACAGTCTCCAGTCCATTCTCAAAGAGGTGTTTCTTATGTAACAGTCTCCAGTACATATTCAGAGAGGAGATTCACCTGTAACAGTCTCCAGTCCATTCTCAGAGAGGAGATTCTCCTGTAACAGTCTCCAGTACATATTCAGAGAGGAGATTCTCCTGTAACAGTCACCAGTCCATTCTCAGAGAGGAGATTCTCCTGTAACAGTCTCCAGTCCATTCTCAGAGAGGGGTTTCTCCTGTAACAGTCTCCAGTACATATTCAGAGAGGAGATTCTCCTGTAACAGTCTCCAGTACATATTCAGAGAGGAGATTCTCCTGTAACAGTCTCCAGTCCATTCTCAGAGAGGAGATTCTCCTGTAACAGTCTCCAGTCCATTCTCAGAGAGGAGATTCTCCTGTAACAGTCTCCAGTCCATTCTCAGAGAGGAGATTCTCCTGTAACAGTCTCCAGTCCATTCTCAGAGAGGAGATTCTCCTGTAACAGTCTCCAGTCCATTCTCAGAGAGGAGATTCTCCTGTAACAGTCTCCAGTCCATTCTCAGAGAGGAGATTCTCCTCCAGTCCATTTCAGAGAGGAGATTCTCCAGTCCATTCTCAGAGAGGAGATTCTCCTGTAACAGTCTCCAGTCCAATCTCAGAGAGGAGATTATCCTGTAACAGTCTCCAGTCCATTCTCAGAGAGGAGATTCTCCTCCACAGTCTCCAGTCCATTCTCAGAGAGGAGATTCTCCTGTAACAGTCTCCAGTCCATTCTCAGAGAGGAGATTCCCCCCCCACAGTCTCCAGTCCATTCTCAGAGAGGAGATTCTCCTGTAACAGTCTCCAGTCCATATTCAGAGAGGAGATTCTCCTCCACAGTCTCCAGTCCATTCTCAGAGAGGAGATTCTCCTGTAACAGTCTCCAGTCCATTCTCAGAGAGGAGATTATCCTGTAACAGTCTCCAGTCCATATTCAGAGAGGAGATTATCCTCCACAGTCTCCAGTCCATTCTCAAAGAGGAGATTCTCCTGTAACAGTCTCCAGTCCATTCTCAGAGAGGAGATTCTCCTGTAACAGTCTCCAGTCCATATTCAGAGAGGAGATTCTCCTCCACAGTCTCCAGACCATTCTCAGAGAGGAGATTCTCCTGTAAGTGTCCAGTCCATTCTCAGAGAGGAGATTCTCCTGTAACAGTCTCCAGTACATATTCAGAGGGGTTTCTTCCACTGAGGAGAAACTCAGCAAAAGACTCAATATTATTCTCCCCCAGTAAACAAACTTTAATATCAAGATAATAATGATGAAATGAAAATGCTCGGGAAGCTTGAAAAGTATATTGTGTAATGTGGTAATGAAGAAAATATAATTTTTAGGATATGTCCAACAGGTGGCGTATGAAACCCACTTAATTGGCTCTCTGTTTTACAATGCCATTATCTTCCCATTCTCCTACCATTCTAGTTCAGTACATTCTACCGTTCAGGTTCAGTACATTCTACTATTGTAGTTCAGTACATTCTACTATTGTAGTTCAGTACATTCTACTATTGTAGTTCAGTACATTCTACTATTGTAGTTCTGTACATTCTACTATTGTAGTTCAGTACATTCTACCATTCTAGTTCAGTACATTCTAGTTCAGTACATTCTACCATTCTAGTTCAGTAAATTCTACCATTCTGGTTCAGCACACTCTAGTTCAGTACATTCTACCATTCTACTTCAGTACATTCTACTATTGTAGTTCAGTCCATTTTACCATTCTATTTCAGTCCATTCCACCATTCTAGTTCAGTACATTCTACCTTTCTAGTTCAGTCCATTCCAACATTCTAGTTCAGTACATTCTACCATTCTAGTTCAGTTCATTTTACCATTATAGTTCAGTACATTCTACCATTCTAGTTCAGTACATTCTACCATTCTAGTTCAGTACATTCTACCATTCTAGTTCAGTACACTCTACCATTCTAGTTCAGTACATTCTACCATTCTAGTTCAGTACATTCTACCATTCTAGTTCAGCACACTCTAGATCAGTACATTCTACTATTGTAGTTCAGTACATTCTAGTTCAGTACATTCTACCATTCTAGTTCAGTCCATTCTACCATTCTAGTTCAGTTCATTCTACCATTATAGTTCAGTATATTCTACCATTCTAGTTCAGTTCATTCTACCATTATAGTTCAGTACATTCTACCATTCTAGTTCAGTACATTCTACTATTGTAGTTAAGTACACTCTAGTTCAGTACATTCTAGTTCAGTACACTCTACCATTTTTGTTGAGTACATTCTACCATTCTAGTTCAGTACATTCTACCATTCTAGTTCAGTACATTCTACCATTCTAGTTCAGTACATTCTAGTTCAGTACATTCTAGTTCAGTACATTCTACCATTCTAGTTCAGTAAATTCTACCATTCTAGTTCAGCACACTCTAGTTCAGTATATTCTACTATTATAGTTCAGTACATTCTACCATTATAGTTCAGTACATTATACCATTCTACTTCAGTACATTCTACTGTTGTAGTTCAGTCCATTCCACCATTCTAGTTCAGTACATTCTACCTTTCTAGTTCAGTCCATTCCAACATTCTAGTTCAGTACATTCTACCATTCTAGTTCAGTCCATTCTACCATTCTAGTTCAGTACATTCTACCATTCTAGTTCAGTTCATTCTACCATTCTAGTTCAGTACATTCTACTATTGTAGTTAAGTACACTCTAGTTCAGTACATTCTAGATCAGTACACTCTACCATTCTAGTTCAGTACAATCTACCATTGTAGTTCAGTACATTCTACCATTCTAGTTCAGTTCATTCTACCATTCTAGTTCAGTACATTCTACCATTCTAGTTCAGTTCATTCTACCATTCTAGTTCAGTACATTCTACCATTCTAGTTCAGTTCATTCTACCATTCTAGTTCAGTACATTCTACTGTTGTAGTTAAGTACACTCTAGTTCAGAACATTCTACCATTCTAGTTCAGTACATTCTACCATTATAGTTCAGTACATTCTACCATTATAGTTCAGTACATTCTACCATTCTAGTTCAGTTCATTCTACCATTATAGTTCAGTTCATTCTACCATTCTAGTTCAGTACATTCTACCATTCTAAATCAGTACATTCTACCATTTAGTTCAGTACATTCTACCATCCGAGTTCAGTGCATTTGAGTTCAGTACATTCGAGTTCAGTACATTCTGTGAGTAACTGTAATTGCTTCGCTACTATGGCCTATTTATTGCCTTATCACTCTGACGTGTTACCACGGTAACCCCATTACCACCACACAGGAAAGTATGACCACTCTGACGTGTTACCAAGGTAACCCCATTACCACCAGACAGGAAGGTATGACCCCTCTGACATGTTACCATGGTAACCCCATTATCAGCAGACAAAATGCCAATAGACACAGTATCTGTATCATAGGGTAATGACAATGAAAGGTGAAAGGTGAACATTGTTATATTAAAGGGTTGTTTATTTGACATGTACCTGTTACTACATTTGAAAGTTATCAAAACACTTTGTTTTGGATATCTACATAAATTCAGTGATTGCATTCGTCTCATATTACTCTGTAAACTACTGACCTATTGAAAGCTTCCTTCAGCATCTCGTCATACATCTGCCTGTAGTTATTTAGCTCAACCTGGAGGATGTTTGAGGGGGGGCAGCTGCTGGTAAGGTTCTGACAGGTGGGTGTGTCTTGCTGGTGGCAAGGAAACACCTACATCAAACCACACCCCCAAGGTAACTCACGTTTGGCTTCCATCATTGCCACCAGCATTTCTTGAGGAGAAAAACGACGGGGCCAAATCAGTTCCCGTTTAACACATACGGACCCAGATTTTAAGACCAATAGACTTCAGTTCTGGGTTACTGAAATGAAGGCAACAGTAATGACAACACCAGCGAACCTATGACGCACAAAGACTTTATATTGACTAGTGGGACAGTGTCAGTACTGTAGATTAGAGGTTAGAAGGGGAGTGGACAGTGTCAGTACTGTAGATTAGAGGATAGAAGGGGAGTGGACCGTGTCAGTACTGTAGATTAGAGGTTAGTAGGGGAGTGGACCGTGTCAGTACTGTAGATTAGAGGTTAGTAGGGGAGTGGACAGTGTCAGTACTGTAGATTAGAGGTTAGTAGGGGAGTGGACAGTGTCAGTACTGTAGATTAGAGGATAGAAGGGGAGTGGACCGTGTCAGTACTGTAGATTAGAGGTTAGTAGGGGAGTGGACAGTGTCAGTACTGTAGATTAGAGGTTAGTAGGGGAGTGGACAGTGGTTTAGCAGATGTGCAGGGTACAGGTTAGTAATGAGGCTCTATACAGGGGGTACCGGTACTGAGTCAATGTGCGGGGGTACAGGTTAGTAATGAGGCTATATACAGGGGGTACCGGTACCGAGTCAATGTGCAGGTTAGTGGAGGTAATCTGTACATGTAGGTGGGGTTACAGGTTAGAGGTAATTTGTACATGTAGGTAGGGGTACAGGTTAGAGGTAATTTGTACATGTAGGTAGGGGTACAGGTTAGTCGAGGTAATTTGTACATGGAGGTAGGGGAAAAGTGACTATGCATAGATAATAAACAGCAAGTAGCAGCAGTGTAAAAACAATGGGTCAATAGTCCGGGTGGCAATCTCTGTCCTATATTATCGTGTTGTTTTTCAGCCACATCTCGGTGAAACATAAGATATTACAGTTTTTAATGACCCATTGGTAGGATAGTCTTAATCGTAGATTTTTTGTTTTCCAATAATTGCACATTGGCCAATAATACGGAAGGTAGTGGGGGTTTACATTCTTAAATTCTTACAAGGCACCCTGCCCTCCTCCCCCATTTTTCCATCTTTTCTTCCCGCTGATGACGGGGATTTGGGCCTTGTCTCGACAAAGCAGTATATATATTTTTTATATATTTGTCCAGTTTGAGGTGAGTAATCGCTGTTCTGATATCCAGAAGCTGTTTTTGGTCATATGAGACGGAAGCAGCAACATTATGTACAAAATAAGTTACAAACAATGCAAAAACACACACACAATAGCACAATTGGTTAGGAGCCCTTAAAACGGCAGCCATCCCCTCCGAGCATGGTGAAGTTATTAATTGCACTTTGGATGGTGTATCAATACACTCAGTCACTACAAAGATACAGACACCCTTCTTAACTCAGTTGCCGGAGAGAAAGGAAACCTCATGGATTTCACCATGAGGCCAATGGTGACTTAAAAACATTTACATAGTTTAATGGCTGTGATAGGGGCTCCCAAGTGGTGCATTGGTCTAAGGCACAGCATCTGAGTGCAAGAGGTGTCTCTGCAGTCCCTGGTTTGAATCCAGACTGTATCACATCTGGCCGTGATTGGGAGTCCCATAGGACGGCGCACAATTGGCCCAGCGTCGTCCGGGGTAGGACGCTACTGTTCCCCGGTAGGCCGTCATTGTAAATAAGAATTTGTTCTTAACTGACTTGCTTAGTTAAATAAAGGTTAAATAAATAAAAAATAAATAAAAAATAGGAGAAAACTGAGGATGGATCAACAACATTGTAGTTACTCCACAATACTAATCTACTGAGTGAAAATAAGGAAAATAATAAAGATATTCCAAAACACGCATCCTTATTACAAAAGTAATAAAAAACACCTATGCAACATGTTTATTTTTAAAATGAATATTCCAATTTGATTTGGAATATTAAAACGGGCCTGTTTCTGTAATGAACATGAATAAATGTATTATTAAATATTAAAGCATTAGACCTCTTACTATATGCTTCAGTCATACTTACATCTGAACTCTCTAGCAGATTAGTAAGAATGTCTCACCCCATAATCAACATGTTCCCCTTTATTCAGACTACAACCTCTCACTTTCAGTTATTTGAAAATTAAATCATCTCCATAAAATCGCTATTTTTTTAAACAATCCATAGAAAATTGGTTGCAATTTCAGTTTAATCCACCAGAAAAGACAGAACAAATAATGCATGAAAATATTAAATATTAAACTCAAATATATTAACTGATAAAAAAATGATTTAAAAAGAAGTTTTTAATCTTTAACACATATGGAATCATGTAGAAACCAAAAAAGTGTTAAACAAATCTAAAAAATATGTCTTCAAAGTAGCCACGCTTTCGCTTGATGACAGCTTTGCACACTATTGGCATTCTCTCAACCAGCTTCATGAGGTAGTCACCTGGAATGCATTTCAATTAACAGGTGTGCCTTGTTGAAAGTGAATTTAAAAGTGAATTTAATGAGTTTGAGCCAATCAGTTGTGTTGTGACAAGGTAGGGATGGTATACAGAAGATAGCCCTGTTTGGTAAAAGACCAAGTCCATATTATGCAAGAACTGCTCAAATAAGCAAAGAGAAACTACAATCCATCATTACTTTAAGACGTGAAGGTCAGTCAATCCAGAACTTTGAGTGTTTCTTCAAGTACAGTCGCAAAAACCATCAAGCACTTTGATGAATCTGGCTCTTATGAAAACCACCACAGGAAAGGAAGACCCAGAGTTACCTCTGATGCAGAGGATAAGTTCATTAGAGTTACACGCCTCAGATTGCAGCTCAAATATATGCTTCACAGAGTCCAAGAAACAGACACTTCTCAACATCAACTGGTCAGAGGAGACTGCGTGAATCAGGCCTTAATGGTCAAATTGCTGCAAAGAAACCACTACTAAAGGACACCAATAATAAGAAGAGACTTGTTGGGCCAAGAAACACGAGCAATGGACATTAGACTGGTGGAAATCTGTCCTTTGGTCTGAGTCCAAATTTGCGATGGTTCCCACCGTGAAGCATGGAGGAGGAGATGTGATGGTGTGGGGGTGCTTTGCTGGTGACACTGTGTGTGATTTATTTAGAATTCAAGGGACACTTAACCAGCATGGCTACCACAGCATTCTGCAGCAATACGCCATCCCATCTGGTTTGCACTTAGTGGGACTATCATTTGTTTTTCAACAGGACAATGACCCAGCAAACCTCCAGGCTGTATAAGGGCTATTTGACCAAGAAGGAGAGTGATGGAGTGCTGCAACAGATGACCTGGCCTCCACAATCACACAACCTCAACCCAATTGAGATGGTTTGGGATGAATTGGACCGCAGAGTGAAGAAAAAGCAGCCAACTGTGTGTCCAAAATGTTGACTGGTACTGTGTGTGTGTGTGTGTGTGTGTGTGTGTGTGTGTGTGTGTGTGTGTGTGTGTGTGTGTGTGTGTGTGTGTGTACACACACACACACACACACACACACACACACACACACACACACACACATACATACAAAATAAATAAATATGGGGGATTATAAATGATGCAGACAGTTACATTGATGGACGCTACTATCTATGTGCAGTATATTAAAGCTGATCCACCTCATGTATGTTTCTATGGGATAATAGCAGTAAGGCCAAATTCAGTATGTTAAAGCTGATCCACCTCATGTATGTTTCTATGGGATAATAGCAGTAAGGCCAAATTCAGTATGTCATCAAAAAACATGTTCATATTTGTTTTATATACCTACAAGGTTCCTAAAATTCACAATCAAATGGCTGAATTAACTTTGGTGTGATGATCTTTAAACAATTCATATGTTTAGTTTAGTAGTAATCTCGCGTTGCCATACTTCCAAAATCACATCGCTGCCTCCCTTGACAGATAATGTTTTATTGTTGAATGGTCCGCTGGCTCTGTGGCAAGATTTTGATTGGATGTTACATTTCAAGAACCCTCCCCCACATGCCCGTTGGTGCTACGTGTTCATTGTTTTCAGACCGGGAAGGACACATTTGGCAGAGAGTTGTTCCAATGTTTGCAACAAATGGAAGAAAACCTGGAGAAAAAACATAATTCTGTTTTGTCAGTGTGCTCTATATAGGAAATCAACATCAACATATTTTTATACTTTACTCCAAACACAACTAACTGAAAACGAAATACATTATTGCATAACTTAATAAAATAATACAACATTATGAATATTGTCAAACAAATAAACATACAGGAACAAACAGACCTCGACTACATACCTCATAGCCGGTTAGGAGAAGTAGAAGTAGGTTAAGGTTAGGAGAAGTAAGTTAAGGTTAGGAGAAGTAGGTTAAGGTTAGGAGAAGTAGGTTAAGGTTAGGAGAAGTAGGTTAAGGTTAGGAGAAGTAGGTTAAGGTTAGGAGAAGTAGGTTAAGGTTAGGAGAAGTAGGTTAAGGTTAGGAGAAGTAAGTTAAGGTTAGGAGAAGTAGGTTAAGGTTAGGAGAAGTAGGTTAAGGTTAGGAGAAGTAGGTTAAGGTTAGGAGAATTGGGTTAAGGTTAGGAGAATTGGGTTAAGGTTAGGAGAAGTAGGTTAAGGTTAGGAGAAGTAGGTTAAGGTTAGGAGAAGTAGGTTAAGGTTAGCTAAACTTCTGACTGACTCAACTTGAGCATGAAAGGAAAACATTTTTACATCTGTTCAACCCAGGCTATATACCATCTAGCCACACCCCAAACACTTCATCAAAACCTTAGGGTTACAAAATGGTTTCTCTCACACAACCAGGGGCGGACTTAGTTATTTGGAGGACCCAGGCCAGTCTGAGCCCCCACACCACTGAGCCCCCCATTTTTGTAATAGGTTTTATAGTAAAGATGTAATTTGATAATTTATTCACTAGATTAGTGATGTACATGCAACGGTGTGTGACGATTATTTTTACAGTTTATGGTGAGGATGGCCGGGAAATCCCAGAATAATTATTATTATATTTGTATTTTTTAAACCCCTAGCCACTGGGCCCTATAGGCTATGCTAAAGAATGTGTAAGCAGGAAATACTGTTTCTACTTAGAAGAGAATTGTCTGGGTTCTTTGCCTGAGAGAATATTTGAGATTGGCCCAGTCAATGGTCGGGGGGGCAGCACACTGCAGGATGCAATCTGTTTCCTGCTAAACAAGATGGACACACTGTACCCAAAGGCGGACATAGTGATCTGGAGAACCTAGGCAGAAGCCAGTCTGAGGGTTTTATAGTAAAGATATAATTATATTATAGAAATGTTTTTACCTTGTTATTAATGTGCTACGAACACAGCCAGTCATGATGTTTTCATCTGATTGTCAAACAAATCACTTCAAAAAGTAGCTTACCTTCACACATTCATCCAGAATAATTCCAGCATTCGAACAGTGAACTGTGCACCCGCCAACTTTCCTACAATTCGAGGTGGCTGAAACGATCTCTCCAGAGAAAGCATCCGAAATTTGATTTGATTTGATTTGAGCAAAACAGCGCCCCTCTGTGTTACTATATATAGCCCATGCATCTGATGACGTCTGGCTAAAAAGAGTAATGACACGTCAGCATCAGGCTACACGTACATGTCCTCTGCCTCAACGATGATGATGATGACAGTAGAATCAGCAGCGCCTGTTTTTTTTTTTTACTAAAGAAATGGATATTGTATCCCCCTACGGTCTAAGGGCACTGGGTTTCTACCAAGCCTTGTGGAGAACCAGGCTTCCCTCCTAAGGATAAGCCTGGGGAGGTTCATGGCAGAAAAACAGCTAAATGGAGAGGTGACTCTGTAAATCACCTCGCTACATGTCAAACCAATCAAATACCTTGGCTGAGCTCCATTAGTGCTCACTAGATTAGTGGCGCAGGTGCAACAGAGCATGACAATTATTTTTTACAGTCTGTGGTGAGGATGGCCGGGAAACCACTGATTTAAAACCCCATCAAAATGTTGACGTTGATTTTGGATATTGAGCACACTGACAACACAATTACATTTTTCCTCCAGGTTTTTTTTTTTCATTTTCTGCAATGATGCAAACATTGGAACAATTCTCTCCAAGATACGTCCTTCCCGGTCTAAAATCAGTGACAAACAAAACATGTAGGTTTAGATCTTGAGGTAGTCACCTCATGGCCCTCGCTTCATACTCGTCGCCAAACCTACTGGCTCCTGGTCATCTACAAGACCCTGCTAGGTAAAGTCCCGCCTTATCTCAGCTTGCTGGTCACCATAGCTGCACCCACCCATAGTACGCGTTCCTGCAGGTATATCTCACTTGTCACCCCCAAAGCCAATTCTTCCTTTGGCCGCATCTCCTTCCAGTTCTCTGCTGCCAATGATTGGAACAAACTATAAAAATCTCTGAAACTTGAAACACTTATCTCTCTCACTAGCTTTAAGCACCAGCTGTCAGAGCAGCTCACAGATCACTGCACCTGTACAAAGCCCATCTATGAATAGCCCAAACAACTACCTCTTCCCCTTCAGTATTGTCACGCCCTGGTCAAAGTATTTTGTGTTTATCTTTATGTATTTGGTCAGGCCAGGGTGTGGCATGGGGTTTTTGTAATTGTGGTGTGTTTGTCTTGGGGTTTTGGTGGTGGTATTGGGATTGTAGCTTAGTGGGTTATCTAGCAAAGTCTATGGCTGTCTGGAGTGGTTCTCAATCAGAGGCAGGTGCTTATCGTTGTCTCTGATTGGGAACCATATTTAGGCAGCCATATTCTTTGAGTTTGTCGTGGATGATTGTCCTTAGTGTCCTATGTGTACTCTCGGTTAGTTTGCACCAGATAGGCTGTTTCGGTTTCGTTTATTGTTTTGTGTAGTGTTCGTGTTTCTTTATTTGATTAAACATGAATCTCAATCGACACGCTGCAGTTTGGTCCGACTCTCCTTCATCACCACTAGAAAACCGTTACAAGTATTTATTTATTACCATTAGGCCATCAGATTTGCCACCAATTCTCCTTATAGGACACAACACTGCAGAGGAGTATAGAGTGTAAACTGGTCATCTCTGTATATCTGTCGCAAGACCCACTGGTTGATGTTTATTTATAAAACCCTCTTAGGCCTCACTCACTCCCCCCTATCTGAGATATCTACTGCAGCCCTCATCTTCCACATACAACACCCGTTCCACCAGTCACATTCTGTTAAAGGTCCTCAAAGTACACACATCCCTGGGTCGCTCCTCTTTTCAGTTCTCTGCAGCAAGCAACTAGAACGAGCTGAGCTGCAGCAATCACTCAAACTGGACAGTTTTATCTCAATCTCTATATTCAGACTCAATCATGGACACTCTTACTGACAGTTGTGACTGCTTTGTGTGATGTATTGTTGTCTCTACCTTCTTGCCCTTTGTGTTGTCTGTTCCCAATAATGTTTGTTCCATGTTTTGTGTTGCTACCATGTTGTGTTCGTCATGTGTTGCTGCCTTGCTATGTTGTTGTCTTAGGTCTCTCTTTATGTAGTGTTGTGTTTTTTTGTCCTATATCTATATATTTTATTTTTAATCCCAGGCCCCGCAGGAAGCATTTTGGTAGGCCGTCATTGTAAATAAGAATGTGTTCTTAACTGACTTGCCTAGTTCATTTTTATTTATTTAAGTAGCACCAACGAGTGTGGGGGAGGGTTCTTGAAATGTAATATCCAAATCGTGTTGCTGGGAGCCCGCCTCCAAGAGAGGCGTGACAGCAACGTGATATTAGATGTATGGCAACGGGAGACTATTACATTTACATATGGAATTGTTTAAAGATGGAAAATAAGGGTAACAATCAGGATAATTTCACTGTTTGATTTGGAATTGTAGGACCTCTGTAGGTATTATTATTTAATCAAAACAAATTTGATGAATGTGTCAGGCCCTGACCTTAGTTATCTCTGTTTTCTTTATTATTTTGGTCAGGTCAGGGTGTGACGAGGGTGGGTATGCTTGTTTTGTATTGCCTAGGTTTTTTTGTAAGTCTAAGGGGTTTTGTAAGTCTAGGGGTGTTTGTAAGTCTAGGTATAGGTATGTCTATGGTGGCCTGAATTGGTTCCCAATCAGAGGCAGCTGTTTAATGTTGTCTCTGATTGGGGACCATATTTAGATGGATATTTAGGTAGCCATTTCCCCTTGGGTATTTGGTGGGTTCTTGTCTGTGTAGTTGTCTGTTAGCACGCATGTGTATAGCATCACGTTTCATTCGGTTATTTTGTTAGTTTGTTTCAGTGTTCATTAATTTAATAAATGAAGAATGTACGCTTACCACGCTGAGCCTTGGTCTCCTCCTTACAACGGACGTGACAGAATGAATGAATGAGTCCTTACTGCTATTAGCCCATAGAAACACATTGATTAACAGATTCATGCATAGATGTTATTTTTTATCCTGAAAAACTCCACAGTCCTTAACAATTACAAGCATACCCATAACATGATACAGCCACCACTATGCTTGAAAATAGAGAGTGGTACTCAGTAAAGTGCTCTACTGGATTTGCCCCAAACAACACTTTGTATTCAGGACAAAAAGTGAATTGCTTTGCCACATATTTTGTAGCATTCCTTAAGTGACTTGTTGCAAACAGGAAGCATGTTTTGGAATATTTGTATTTCTTCTTGTACAAGCTTCATTGTCTTCTTTTCACTGTCAATTAGGTTAGCATTATGGAGTAACTACAATGTTGTCAATTCATCCTCAGATTTCTCCTATCACAGCCATTAAACTCTGTAAATATTTTAAAGGTTACCATGGTGAAATCCCTGAGCACTTTTTCAGAATTAGGAAGGACGCCTGTGTCGCTGTAGTGACTGGTTGTATTCATATACCATCCAAAGTTTAAATAATAACTTCAATGGATTTTTTTTTTATACCCATCTACCAATAGGTGCCCTTCTTTGCGAGGCACTGGAAAACCTCCTTGGTCTTTGTTGAATCTGTGTTTGAAATTCACTGCTCGACTGAATGACCTTACAGATAATTGTATGTGAGGGGTACAGAGATGAGGTAGTCATTAAAACAATTTGAAAACACCATTATTTTATTTTGTTCTACTGTATTATTGACTGTATGTTTTGTTTATTCCATGTGTAACTGTGTTGTTGTATGTGTCGAATTGCTACGCTTTATCTTGGCCAGATCGCAGTTGTAAATGAGAACTTGTTCTCAACTAGCCTACCTGGTTAAATAAAGGTAAAATAAAATTGCACACAGAGTGAGTCCATGCAACTTATTATGCGACTTGTTTAAGCAGAAAAGTGTACTCCTGAACATATTTAGGCATGCCATAACAAAGCGGTTGAATACCATTTTTAATAAGTTTTGTAAAAATTTCAAAAAACATAATTCCACATTGACATGATGGGATAGTGTGTGTAGGCCAGCGACCAAAAATATCTAACACAACATAATATCAAATAGTCAAGGGGTTTGAATACTTTCTGGAGGCTCTTTATGTTTTGAGGTGTAATCACCAGTACAGCTTTTTTACACTTACATCGATTTTTCATCCGGTGCCAGGTTACCTTCACCTCATTTAGCAAAACGGAGAACACAATCGTGTTGGTGAGAATCCACTTTCCATGGGGTTATATTCATTTTTGTAGGCCAAATCGTTCGTAGGATACAGATGTTTTCTTAAGACAGATTTTAGGGATGCCCTTAAAAAGAGAAACCCTTAAAAAGACACACCCTATCCCCTCAGCCCTCAAATTAAGTGGACACTTCTGATGACGTATCATGACGTCTGACGAGTATACACTTGCAGGGCAAAGGGCGAGGGAGGAAGGAATGATTTGTAAATGGACTGCACTTGGCCGGAAATTCATCACTCGTTCATCCCGCGATGATTGTGTTTTATGTGCTTTCTATGCGTTAGTCAATTATGATTGCAAGTCATCTTAAATTAATTATATCATTATTAATATACGCCTACTGTATGATAACTAGAAAATTAATTAGCTAATTAACATTAGCCTGCCTAGCTACTTCTGAAGAAGGAAAATGTTCAATTTCTACAATTTCCAAAAGTTGGAAACCAAACAAAAACAAAATTACTTTTATGAGACGTGTTTGTGTATTAGTAGTATTTACATTCGTTTTTACTTAAACTTCAATTTTGGCTCCATATTGACGTTGAGTTAAGTTTTTGTCGGACAATCATCGCGAATTTAATAATGTGGCGTTTCAGGCCCCGAAGTGAACCTAATTTTTCACTCGCAAACTCCGTTAAAAACCAGGGCTGAGGGCTTACGTCCCTTACTTGGCTAATCATTTGGACCGACGACAAATATGGACGCAGGGATTCCCATAAGGGCATAGGGTTTAGGACCGAGGTCTGTCTACTTTGATTTGAAACTCAGGCTAAGAAGAGGCAGAGACGTTGAGGGTATATATACTTTCTACAGGTTCCCCATTAATAAATGTCCCACAAGAAACACTGACCAAAATGTTGGTTTCCTATCATGTCACACTTTGCGGTGTCGCCACAGTCTCATCAATAGGCACACACTGTCACACAACCTACATAAATAGATCTTAAATAAACATGTAAATATTGATTTGGAAATGTGTTTCTAAATGCCTCATGAGGTAAAGGGAAGTGCACCAATGCGTTTCCAAATATCACAGACAAACTTCTCAATCAAATGTGTAGAATAAAAAAACATTGCAGAAATACAACAGAGATCAGTAGATTGCCATACTAGTATTGTCTGGACAAGACAGAACCATAATAGAATGCCATGGTGGTAAATGAATGCCCTCTTCTACAGCAGTAATCCACTATCAGACTTCTAGTTGGACAACCTGCCAATTACAGTGATTGATACATGAATCATGTATTCATTTATTTCAGAGAAATAATGCTGCTGATATGAAATACTAGGCTTATATATGCTGGTGATACACTTAGCCTTACCTTACCGTGGTGGGAAAAGTACCCAATTGTCGTACCTAAGTAAAAGTAAAGATCTCTTATTAGAAAATGACTCAAGTAAAAGTGAAAGTCATCCAGTAAAATACCACTTGAGTAAAAGTATGTTAATTACTTGGTTTTAAATAAACATACGCATCAAAAGTAAATGTAATTACTCAAATATACTTACGTATCAAAATAGAATTATAAATAATTTCAATTCTTATATTAAGCAAACCAGATTTATTTAATTTATGGGTAGTCAGGGGCACACTCCAACACAGACAAACTAAGCATTTGTGTTTGGCAAGTCCGCCAGATCAGAGGTAGTAGGGATGACCAGGGATGTTCTCTTAATAAGTGCATGAATTAGACCATTTTTCTGTCCCGATAAGCATTAAACATGTAATGAGTACTTTTGGGTGTCAGGGAAATGTATGGAGTAAAAAGTACTGTAATGAAACAGGCAGGGAGCAGGCCTCGAACCCTCGACCTTCTAGCCCGATGTCCAGCGCGCTAAATGCATGCAGTACATTATTATAACATTATAAGTTACAGTACATCATTTTCTTTAGGAATGTAGTGTAGTAAAACATAAATAAATAGTAAATACAGATACTTAAAATGTATTTACTTAATTGTACTTCATACCACTTTCTACATGAGAGCACATATGGAAATAGAAAATGTGTCTGATGGAAAAATAAACATTTCATATCAATGGGATTGTTGCGGCTGCACCGGTTTGATTGACACTGACATCGTCCAATAACAATACGATGTTTCCCCTGTGACAACCAATAGGAGTGGTGCATCGTGAACATCTCCAAAGAGCTGGCGTCGTGCTGGAAACCAGGAGGCTAGCTAGCTCTTTCCAAAAAGGCATATGATAAACAGCCAGCTAGCTAGCTAGGTTTTGGTCCTATCTAGTCACCATCCATCTACACCGGCGTTTCAAATCCCCTTTTTCAGTATAATATGGTGATTTCATCAAGCAAAAACGGACAGGTACGGCCTATCAGCTAAATTCACAGGTAAGAAGACCAGCGGGGTCTGTGATGTTCATTATGCGTTTTAATTAGCTTCGCCAACTAGCCTGTTTTCGGCTAACACTAGCTAGCTAGGTTGGCTACACTTCTCTGACCTAAAATCTGGAATAGGGGTGGGGGGCACGGCTTGACAATAAAGTACAGTCCTATTTTTTTTTAACGTTGTAGCTAAATGTTTGATAAATAGTATATTGACTAGTTTCACATCAACGCTTACTTCACAACTCACTGGCTAACGTTAGATGACTCAATGTTAGTGTTAGCCACCTGCTAGCCAGAGTGACAACTAACTTGGCTGGCTTTGATTGTTCTGTCTCACGGATTCAGTTTTATGCGATACCCTTCAATTAGAAGACATCTAAATTATTATTATTATTATTATTATTATTGGTCAGAAACCCGGTCATAATTGGGGCTGTTGTCTTACATTTTGTCAAGGCATTTTAAACTTGGAATGCTTATTAGTTAACTTAGTTAACCAGCCAATTTACTGCATAACTAGTTGGCTAACTAGCCAGGCTACCTTTTTTGTTGTAAGATTTCCTTAGCCATTTGCCACTCAGTAACGGTTCACGGGTTCCCCTACCAAGAGCTAGCTGACTGATCTTTAGTACCCCTAGCTGACTGATCTTTAGCACCCCTAGCTGACTGATCTTTAGCACCCCTAGCTGACTGATCTTTAGCACCCCTAGCTGACTGATCTTTAGCACCCCTAGCTGACTGATCTTTAGCACCCCTAGCTGACTGATCTTTAGCACCCCTATCAAAGAGCTAGCTGACTGATCTTTAGCACCCCTAGCTGACTGATCTTTAGCACCCCTAGCTGACTGATCTTTAGCACCCCTATCAAAGAGCTGAGCTGATCTTTAGCACCCCTATCAAAGAGCTAGCTGACTGATCTTTAGCACCCCTAGCTGACTGATCTTTAGCACCCTGATCTTTAGCACCCTAGCTGACTGATCTTTAGCACCAAAGAGCTAGCTGACTGATCTTTAGCACCCCTATCAAAGAGCTAGCTGACTGATCTTTAGCACCCCAATCAAAGAGCTAGCTGACTGATCTTTAGCACCCCTATCAAAGAGCTAGCTGACTGATCTTTAGCACCCCTATCAAAGAGCTAGCTGACTGATCTTTAGCACCCCTATCAAAGAGCTAGCTGACTGAACTTTAGCACCCCTAGCTGACTGATCTTTAAAACCCCATCAAAGAGCTAGCTGACTGATCTTTAAAACCCCATCAAAGAGCTAGCTGACTGATCTTTAACACCCCTAGCTGACTGATCTTTAGCACCCCTATCAAAGAGCTAGCTGACTGATCTTTAGCACCCCAATCAAAGAGCTAGCTGACTGATCTTTCACTCACGACTGTGGAAAACCATTGATTGTCATCTGGACCTTGCCATATTTTCCTAATGACATAGCTAGTTAATCCAACCAAGCTGGGTTAGCTTTACAGTCTGGCACATTACCTGTGTTTTAGCTGTTTAAACTCTAGCCAACCATGTTATCAAACTTATCTTTTTGACAGAACGGTTTGGATCAAAGACATTGTTTTTTTTTTTTAAATGCAGAAGTCCTCATTAAAATAGTTCCTCTTTATCAAAACAACTGACAGAATGAGATGCAGTCTGTTAATTAACATGACTGCCCATCACGGCCATACATGGGTTATGTAGCATGTTTGTCTTGTCAGAGGGAACTCCTGGACTAGAACATAATGTATTACATGCTCATAGTGAATATGCAGGGTGCCAATGGCAAGCAACTATTGTCCTTGCCACCGCAAGACAAATCGGAGCATCTGCGCATGCAATTGAACGTCACTAGCCGAAACAGCTGTCATTTGAGGGGGCTTGATTGATTTCGCCCGGGCCCCTGTATATGCGGGTTTTGTTTCGGTTGAAAGTTGCTTGCATTCGATTTGGAAGTGTGCTGCCTTTCGGGTCGTGAGTTAAGTTCCCCGTTCAAAGCCCACGGCGAAGTCGTGCTTAGTAGCATTCGGTGTTCTCTCATGCAAAAAGGAATTGCTTTTGAAAAAAAAAATGCTTTATCAGAAAATTCAAACCATTTTTATTTGATCGAAAACAGATGATGTATGTGTCTGGACGATGCACCATGCTACCTTGTTGACAACATGACCAAACGGCACACATCAGTGTTCTATTTGAGAAGGGCTTGTCTCCTCCGCTTTCGCCCGTTTCAAGTGACGGGCCAATGCTTGGCGCCCTACGGTTCAGCATAATCGAATCCGCCCATTGTCCAGTCATGCCACAGCACTGTGAACCGCGGCACATTGAAGCATATGATTGGTCTAGTTATGGAAAGGGCCAAGGAGATTTGATGCGCGTTTTAAAGAAACGCCCCTCAAGATTAGAGTGGAGCTGAATGGAGAGGGAACGTTCTCCGCTGAGTTTATACTGTAACTGTAAAGACTAGCACGGGAGCGCGGTTTTATGTACAATATTGTCTACAAAATTAGGTTGCTGTAACACTCGTTCCTATTGCAGAATGCAGCATTTTGACAGCATAACGTTAATTTAATTCACACATGTATTAGTCCCCTTGTTTGGTGGTTTGTCATTAGGCTTTGACAAAGCAAAGGGGGCAGGCGGACCTGTAAGTATGTTTTAGCAGGGAAGTTTTGGTAAGGTGGCCTGTTTTTTTTTTTTTTTTTTTTTTTTTTTTAAACTATGAAAATAATTTGGTCAAACATTGGGGATCCAGAAGTGGCAATTTTGACATTTTAGTTTTGTGGAGATGGTAGGGGGACTCACAACTCACAAATACATCATTTTTTTAATCTGTAAAGTAAATTGGTGGCAGATACCTTAAACTAATAGGCATAAATGACCTGAGTAATGATATTCATTAGATTTTTCTTTAAAGTTGGGTGATTTTGAGAAATGAATTGTTATAAACAAGAAGATTTTCCAACACCCAGCACTTGGGAAACAGATGAGGGGAGGCCAACCCTCCTGGAGAGCCTGCAGGACTTTCTTCCAGCCATGTTTTAAAGAGTTCACCCAAAATGCTACATGTTTGTGACCTTACCTTGAAAGCAATCTATGATTTGGTTCCTCACAACCATCAACCATTAATATAAACTTTTCCTGTGCAGCGCCTTGGTGTAGTGGTAACATTTCACAGCACGTGTCTCAGAGAACTTTCCACCTGAGAACCGGGATCAATCCCTGCTTCCGACCTTCCCACTGTTTCCCCCCATTTGCCTATCTCCCCATATAATGTCATTACTGTCTGAATAAGGTGTCAAACTACCTAAATAAACAAACAAAAAGTATTCGCGTACTTAAAATATAATCTGCCAACAATCTCAACAAAGTCATTATCATCTGCTCTTCATAGCTGACTAACCTGGGAAACCAGCTCTGCTCTTCATAGCTGACTAACCTGGGAAACCAGCTCTGCTCTTCATAGCTGACTAACCTGGGAAACCAGCTCTGCTCTTCATAGCTGACTAACCTGGGAAACCAGCTCTGCTCTTCATAGCTGACTAACCTGGGAAACCAGCTCTGCTCTTCATAGCTGACTAACCTGGGAAACCAGCTCTGATCTTCATAGCTTCATAGCTTCAGAGCTGGTTTCAGTAGCTATAGTTAGCTAGCTATCATCTGTTTCAGTAGCGCTGCAGTTAGCCGGCTAACACCTGTTTCAGTAGCGCTGCAGTTAGCCGGCTAACACCTGTTTCAGTAGCGCTGCAGTTAGCTAAAATAACCTAATTTTTAAGACCGTTCTTATTTGATTAATGGTGGTCGGACCCATCTATGTGAAGCTAGCCACAATAAGGATTAGCCACAATAGTGGACTTCGCAGTTAGCCTTAAAAATAAAAGTATTTTATTGACAGTGATGCTAATTAATACATAGTAGAATTATGCCTTAATTGAATAGAGCAACCCAATGTCTGCTCTACTGGCAACCCAATGTCTGCTCTACTGGCAACCCAATGTCTGCTGTCTGCTCCACTCAGCATGATCTTCTCTTGATTTCAATATTTCCCTTTCTATCTTCACTGGAAAACATATGTGAGTGTGTGGGGCAGGGGGCCTGTTGTAGCTGGTGAATATTGTACTTTCCCTCTTTCAGTCTGAAATTAAGGTTCCGTGGATGGGAAGAGGGAGACTGTATCCCAGTGTGCTGGGGCAGGAGGGGGGGGGAGCTATAGGTCGCTAGGGGGAGGGAGTTGAGGCAAGCTAGGCTATTTTATAAAGGGCCGTTTCCTTTAAGGCTAAAAGTCACCCCCAGTCCATTGAGTGAGAAATTTACTGGACTGGCAATACCTGGCCACTGGGAGCCTCTAGCCCTGTGAGGAAGTCCTTTCCCCCTCCCGCTATGTGTCGCTCTCTCCAAGGCCTCAGCCCCTTCCCCAGGCCTCAGCCCCTTCCCCCTCAGCCCCTTCCCCAGGCCTCAGCCCCCCAGGCCTCCCCCTTCCCCAGGCCTCAGCCCCTTCCCCAGGCCTCAGCCCCTTCCCCAGGCCTCAGCCCCTTCCCCCAGGCCTCAGCCCCCTTCCCCAGGCCCCAGCCCCTTCCCCAGGCCCTTGCCTGCTCCCTGAGGCCTACAGTGTGCAGCAACAGTTAGCAAGGGGACCCCTGCTCCACTTCCCAGCCCTCTTTCCACAGCCATGTGGTGGAGTGCAGGTCTTGACATTGCAGTGATGTGGCTTTATTTATTTAATGTGTGTCTCATTCACAAGCCCTGCATCCTGCCTCGTGCTGCGCTGCTCTGCCTAGAGGGCTAGGCCAGCTAGCATTACCCACATTGTACAGACTAGTTTTGAACTGAAACAGTATCAAAAACAGACCCTACAAAGTGGTGACTAGACTAATAGGTGGCAGGTCAAATCAAATCAAATTTATTTGTCACATATGGTTAGCAGATGTTAATGCGAGTGTAGCGAAATGCTTGTGCTTCTAGTTCCGACAATGCACTAATAACCAACGAGTAATCTAACTAACAATTCCAAAACTACTACCTTATACACACAAGTGTAAAGGGATAAAGAATATGTACATAAAGATATGAATGAGTGATGGTACAGAGCGGCATAGGCAAGATGCAGTAGATGGTATCGAGTACAGTATATACATATGAGATGAGTATGTAAACAAAGTGGCATAGTTAAAGTGGCTAGTGATACATGTATTACATAAGGATGCAGTCGATGATATAGAGTACAGTATATACGTATACATATGAGATGAATAATGTATGTAAACATTATATTAAGTAGCATTGTTTAAAGTGGCTAGTGATATATTTTCCATCAATTCCCATTATTAAAGTGGCTGGAGTTGAGTCAGTGTGTTGGCAGCAGCCACTCAATGTTAGTGGTGGCTGTTTAACAGTCTGATGGCCTTGAGATAGAAGCTGTTTTTCAGTCTCTCGGTCCCAGCTTTGATGCACCTGTACTGACCTCTCCTTCTGGATGATAGTGGGGTGAACAGACCGTGCCTCGGGTGGTTGTTGTCCTTGATGATCTTTATGGCCTTCCTATGACATCGGGTGCTGTAGGTGTCCTGGAGGGCAGGTAGTTTGCCCCCGGTGATGCGTTGTGCAGACCTCACTACCCTCTGGAGAGCCTTAACGGTTGTGGGCGGAGCAGTTTCCGTACCAGGCGGTGATACAGCCCGCCAGGATGCTCTCGATTGTGCATCTGTAGAAGTTTGTGAGTGCTTTTGGTGACAAGCCAAATTTCTTTAGCCTCCTGAGGTTGAAGAGGCGCTGCTGCGCCTTCTTCACGATGCTGTCTGTGTGGGTGGACCAATTCAGTTTGTCTGTGATGTGTATGCCGAGGAACTTAACTTACTACCCTCTCCACTACTGTTCCATCGATGTGGATGGGGGGGGGGTGTTCCCTCTGCTGTTTCCTGAAGTCCACAATCATCTCCTTAGTTTTGTTGACGTTGAGTGTGAGGTTATTTTCCTGACACCACACTCCGAGGTAGAGTCCTGGAGCCGACAAGGTGAAAAATGTCACTGTGCCCTTGAGCAAGGAACTTAACCCCAATAGCAAGGTGCATAAAGATGGCGGCCCCCATCGCCTCATTGGCTAAGTTTGGCATATCGCTACTTTTTTGTTTGTTTCTTCTTGTATCGGCGTTAGCGCGGTATACATGATCTCAATTTTAGCTCCAAGACGACAGCAATTTTTTAAAAGCGAAAAAGTAGATTGTGCTGATTTTATAGTTGCGCCATAGTTTCAGAACTCTGTAGATTGTGTTCAAACGATGACGTCATATCTGAATCCCGCCATCTTTATGCACCTTCGTGCTCCTGGGGGCGCTGGACAATGACGCGTGTGTCTCGGGGAGATGGGATCTACAAGAAACAGATGTGATAATATACCTAATATAAGCACCCCCAAATAATAATAATTATTAGTTTGTTAGAGAATAACCGGAATATATTTAGACCCTTAGATTTTATTTCCACGTTTCGTTACAGCCTTATTCTAAAATGGATCCCATTGTTTTTTTTCCCCCTCATCAAATCTACACACAATACCCCCAAAACATGTTTTTAGAAATGTTCGTAAATGTATCAAAAATAACAACTGAAATATCACATTTACATTAAGTATTCAGTCAGTACTTTGTTGAAGGACCTTTAGCAGCGATTACAGCCTCGAGTCTTCTTGGGTAGGACTCTACATGCTTGGCACACCTGTATTTGGAGAGTTTCTCCCATTCTTCTTCGGTGGGTTATCTCAAGCTCTGTCACGTTGGATGAGAAGCGTCACTGCACAGCTATTTTCAGGTTTCTCCAGAGATCTGGTTCAAGTCCGAGCTCTGTCTGGTCTACTCAAGGACTTTCAGAGACTTGTCCTGAAGCCACTCCTGTGTGTCTTGGCTGTGTGCTTAGGGTTGTTTTCCTCAGTCTCCCAGTCCCTTCCCCTGAAAAACATCCCCACAACATGATGCTGCCACCACCATGCTTCAGCGTAGGGATAGTGCCAGGTTTCCTCCAGAGGTGACGCTTTGCTTTCAGACCAAGGAGTTCAATCTTGGTTTTATCAGACCAGCGAATCTTGTTTCTCATGGTCGGAGTTATTTAGGTGCCTTTTGGCAAACTCAAGGCGGGCTGTCATGTAACCTTTTACTGAGCAGTGCCTTCCATCTGGCTACTGAGTGCTGCAGAGATGGTTGTCCTTCTGGAAGGTTCTCCCATCTCCACAGAGAAACTCTGGAGCTCTGTCAGTGACCATTGAGTTCTTGGTCACCTCCCTGACCAAGGCCCTTGGGCGGCTAGCTCTAAGAAGACTCTAGGTGGTTCCAAACCTCTTCCATTTAAGGATGATGGAGGCCAATGTTCTTAGGGACCTTCAATGCTGCAGACATGTTTGTGCCTCAACACAATCCTGTCTCGGAGCCACATTGGAGAATTCCTTTGACATGGCTTGGTTTTTGCTCTGACATTCACTGTCAACTGTGGGACCTTATATAGACAGGTGTGTGCCTTTCCAAATCATGTCCAATCAATTGAATTTACCACCACAGGTGGATTCCAATCAAGTTGTAGAAACATCTCAAGGATGATCAATGGAAACAGGATGTATCTGAGCTCAGTTTTGAGTCTCATAGCGAAGGGTCTGAATTCTGATGGAAATTAAACTTTAGTTTTTAGAATAGAAAGTTTTTCAAATGTATTGAAGTCCTTTTTTCTCTTTGTCATTATTTGGTAATGTGTGTAGATTGAAAATAAATAATTAGGGACCTATAAAATCTTTTTTTTTTTGTCTGATTCGGTTGTCCCCCCCACCCCAAATTCAGTTTCCTCTGATTTGTTTTTCCCTTTTTCAGGTTTTCCCTGAAAAAAAATAGAATGTCCAATTTTGTAGTTTTTCTAATTCCTCAACAATATTTAAACCACATCAGGAGACCAACTTTTTGAGGTCTGGGAAAAATGTGTAGTTACCCTTTTTAAATCCAACTGTGCACCAACCAGAGACCTCTGTTCGGATAGGGATGCTTCTGTAGCGCTCGTGTGATGGCAGATTTCGCAAAATAAAATGGCTACTGGATCGACGCAAATAATCCTGATCTCCTTCTGCCAGGTAGACAGGCTAATTTGTCGTCTTTTCAGCTCTATAAGAAGAAGGTTATCATTGGCATCATCGCCAACGGCTAAACTGTGTATACATGAGGGCGGGAAAATGCCAATTACTGATGCATGTGGTTCATGTGGTTCATGTGGTTCATGTGGTTCATGTGGTTCATGTCTTATGATTTAACTTGGGCAAATTAATTCATTTTTCTAATAAGTTTGATACATTTAGTTGATTTCCTAGGAAGTTCAACATTTTTGAATATTGTTGAATTCAGTTTTAATGTCTGGATTTCGTCATTGTTCTCCAACACAGAATTTATATATATTTTTTAATGTATTTATTTTTGTTTCAATCTATTAGTAATTCGTTAGTCTAATTTGTTTCTTCTTTAGCTCCCCATCCTGTAAACTCCTTGTACTCGTCTGTCTAAAGCTCTGGTTAGCTAATGGGCTCCAGTTTCCACAACAACCGACATTAGAGAGAACTGTTCTCTGTCTGCTAATAAGTGTCCGAAAATCCCCTCTAGTCAAATGACAACTCTGCTGTATTAGACAGTTCACATTTTAGGACTAAATTGAGCAATGGAGGAAAAAGAATCTCGCCCACCATCTTACTTCACTTCTCTAATGCGCTTGCCAGTCTCAATATTTCATAAGCTGATCTCCATTTCACTTCCTCATTTCTGGTTCATGATCTCTCTCTCTGGCTGACTGGTTTTACTATGGCTGCTCATGCATGTGGACACATGTCTGAACGCTCATTAATAACCAGGGGTTGGAACGTTCTGAACAGAGTCCCAATTTATTTATTTGAATTTTCATGCAACTTGTTCCGAGCAGCAAAATAAAGTTCTGAACTGGTTCGAACCCCCCAAAAAGTACCGATTTATAGTGTTCCTTTTTTAACCTTTTTGAAATCCACGTTTTTCACATTTAAGTCATTAAATTACTTCACCAATCAGTGTGGATAGAGCAAGCAAGCTAGTTTAAAGGCGTGATGGACAGTGTAGCCTAAAGCTCAAGATTTGTCGACTTTTTGCGGGTGGGGAGAGAGCGAGAGAGGGTTGAGGAGGAGGCTTGAAGCTCTGGGGCATCTCGTTATGAAGTACACATAATTCTATCTAGGTGGAACGGCTTCTATGGGAACTTCTAGCTAGCTATAACAAGCTCGTGTTTCCGGAGAGGCACCAGAACTAAGAACACATCATGCCCTTTTTGTAGTTAAGAAATCCAACATGAGACGTTATAACTAGGCCTATAGTATCCTTAATAACAAGCATTGAACAAGTCATCCCGTTCTTCTCAAGAGGTTTTTTAAATGAGCTTCTGAATCAAACTTGTAGCGTCAGTACAGTAGCCTCTGATCTGGAGGGGTAGGTAGCCTAAACCCACTTAAAAACACATTCAGCTTGCAGGAAGACACTGGAATACGTTTGAGTGAGGGCTTTGCATAAGCACTGTGTGGCGTTTTTGTTGTTTTACTAGAAGAAGAAGAAAAAGCCTGTAACGTTAAACATTTTATTAACCGGTTCCGCATTTTCTGTTACGGATCATTTTCGTTCAGTTTCAGTTTCTTGAAAATGTTTGTTATTTTCTGTTTCCTGAACCGGTTCCAACTCCTGTTAATAACGGAGAGGTACGAGGCCCCGTCAAGGAGAGGTACGAGGCCCCGTCAAGGAGAGGTACGAGGCCCCGTCAAGGAGAGGTACGAGGCCCCGTCAAGGAGAGGTACGAGGCCCCGTCAAGGAGAGGTACGAGGCCCCGTCAAGGAGAGGTACGAGGCCCCGTCAAGGAGGCCGAGGCCCCGTCAAGGAGAGGTACGAGGCCCCGTCAAGGAGAGGTACGAGGCCCCGTCAAGGAGAGGTACGAGGCCCCGTCAAGGAGAGGTACGAGGCCCCGTCAAGGAGCGGTACGAGGCCCCGTCAAGGAGAGGTACGAGGCCCCGTCAAGGAGAGGTACATGTAGGGAGCTGCGTCTGAAACGGCACCCTGTGGGCTCTGGTCAAAAGCAGTGCACTACCCGTAAAGCTCTGGTCAAAAGCAGGGTGTAGGGTGTGTAGGGTGCCATTTACTGTGTGTAGGGTGCCATATACTGTGTAGGGTGCCATTTCAGACAGCGCCTCTGTGTGCAGCGGAATGTTCTCAACTGTTCGTCTTGACTTATCATGCAGAAGACTGAAACAGCAGTGGTTTAACTTCCTCTTTCTGTGTGGGGAAGTTGTTGTCCACAGTGTCAATGTTTGGGTTTCATCTGTCTATCTTCCGTGGTTTTGGTGGATTTTAATGAAGTTCCTCTATGTAGTGAGAAAGATGTGGCCACTGTTCATGACAGTCTTTCTATGAAGAGATTTTATATTGCCACCGAAATAACTTGTCATATTTCATCGTGTGGTTCTCTAGAGATTGAGACAGTTTTTGATTTGCTACAAAGATAACAAGTGATACCGTTTAAAATCTGTTTTTGTTGTATCACTTAACCACACAACAATACAGATTTTAAACAGTGTGGTTAAGTGACACAACAATACAGATTTTAAACAGTGTGGTTAAGTGACACAACAATACAGATTTCAAACAGTGTGGTTGGAAGCCTAAGGGGCTTGTAGAAAAACCACACCACAAAAATAAAGGTTTATTAAAATAACTAATGGATCCTACTTATACTAAATGTAATTGATCAGTAATCACAACATTCGGTTAAAGATCTGGCTACTGACAGCTAGAAAGCAAACATTTCCATTGTTTAGTGAAGGCCGAGGTCTTCTAGGTGGTAACAGTTTGAAGGGGGAAGACGAGGCTTCATGAGGGATGTGGTTGAACATAACGAGAGTACACTTCGACTTCACTATTACGCAGTGAAAACGAACCTCAACAGCACACGGGAGGAGATAGGAGTGCTCCCAGAACAGGAAACATAGGCCTACTGTGTGTGTGCACACCTCAACCTGATTTCTGTATGAAAGGAATATTGCCAGGTGTGGTTCTGTGTGAAATTTGAATATCTGTTTCCTTCTCTCTTTCACCCCGTCTTTCAAACATTTCCCTTGTTGTATTTAACTAGCCTACATCTGGACCATCCCATTTATCACCATACTCCTTAGTATCATGGGAAGGAAACAGAACAGGAAGTGGATTTAACCGCCGTAGTGTTGGAAACAGACATCATTATGACGTTATCCATCGTCACACGTGTTTATTTCCCAAGCTACAGCACAATATTTAACACACAGCAGGTCTTTGAAGGACCAAAGAGATTCGTGTTTTCAATGTGATACTGCTATCGTCCCGGCCAAACATCTGTATGGCATCGTGTTCCAGAATGCCTCCCTCTGCTTCAGAGAGTCGTCCGTCTCAAGTGGCTTGTTTAGCCCTGTAGTGACAGCCAGACGGCTTCCTCCCGGGGGCTTGTTTAGCCCTGTAGTGACAGCCAGACGGCTTCCTCCCGGGGGCTTGTTTAGTCCTGTAGTGACAGCCAGACGGCTTCCCCCCGGGGGCTTGTTTAGTCCTGTAGTGACAGCCAGGCGGCTTCCCCCGGGGCTTGTTTAGTCCTGTAGTGACAGCCAGACAGGCGGCTTCCCCCGGGGCTTGTTTAGTCCTGTAGTGACAGCCAGACAGGCGGCTTCCCCCAGGGGCTTGTTTAGTCCTGTAGTGACAGCCAGACAGGCGGCTTCCCCCGGGGCTTGTTTAGTCCTGTAGTGACAGCCAGGCGGCTTCCCCGGGGGGCTTGTTTAGTCCTGTAGTGACAGCCAGACAGGCGGCTGGGGCTTGTTTAGTCCTGTAGTGACAGGCGGCTTCCCCCGGGGGCTTGTTTAGTCCTGTAGTGACAGCCAGACAGGCGGCTTCCCCGGGGGACTTGTTTAGTCCTGTAGTGACAGCCAGACAGGAGGCTTCCCCCCGGGGGACTTGTTTAGTCCTGTAGTGACAGCCAGACAGGCGGCTTCCCCCGGGGACTTGTTTAGTCCTGTAGTGACAGCCAGACAGGAGGCTTCCCCCGGGGACTTGTTTAGTCCTGTAGTGACAGCCAGACAGGAGGCTTCCCCCGGGGACTTGTTTAGTCCTGGTGACAGCCAGGGGACGGCTTCCCCAGGCGGGGGGACTTGTTTAGTCCTGTAGTGACAGCCAGACAGGCGGCTTCCCCCGGGGACTTGTTTAGTCCTGTAGTGACAGGCGGCTTCCCCCGGGGACTTGTTTAGTCCTGTAGTGACAGCCAGACAGGCGGCTTCCCCCCGGGGGCTTGTTTAGTCCTGTAGTGACAGCCAGACAGGAGGCTTCCCCCCCGGGGGCTTGTTTAGTCCTGTAGTGACAGCCAGACAGGCGGCTTCCCCCCGGGGGCTTGTTTAGTCCTTTACAGTCTCGACTCTAAACGACAGTTGATATCATGACCCTCCTGTGTTTTGGCAATTTCAGGACAGTAGGTCTGTCAGGTCTGTGATGGAGGAGCCCCCCACCAGGACAGTCTGTCTGTCATATATATGTCCACTCTCTGAAGTCGCCTCTTGTTCTCACGTAGACAAATAAAATATAGGGATATATACACTGCTCAAAAAAATAACGGGAACACTTAAACAACACAATGTAATTCCAAGTCAATCACACTTCTGTGAAATAAAACTGTCCACTTAGGAAGCAACACTGATTGACAATAAATTTCACATGCTGTTGTGCAAATGGAATAGACAACAGGTGGAAATTATAGGCAATTAGCAAGACACCCCCAATAAAGGAGTGGTTCTGCAGGTGGTGACCACAGACCACTTCTCAGTTCCTATGCTTCCTGGCTGATGTTTTGGTCACTTTTGAATGCTGGCGGTGCTTTCACTCTAGTGGTAGCATGAGACGGAGTCTGCAACCCACACAAGTGGCTCAGGTAGTGCAGCTCATCCAGGATGGAACATCAATGCGAGCTCTGGCAAGAAGGTTTGCTGTGCCTGTCAGCGTAGTGTCCAGAGCATGGAGGCATTACCGGGAGACAGGCCAGTACATCAGGAGACGTGGAGGAGGCCGTAGGAGGGCAACAACCCAGCAGCTGGACCGCTACCTCCGCCTTTGTGCAAGGAGGAGCTGGAGGAGCACTGCCAGAGCCCTGCAAAATGACCTCCAGCAGGCCACAAATGTGTCTGATCAAACAGTCAGAAACAGACTCCATGAGGGTGGTATGAGGGCCCGACGTCCACAGGTGGGGGTTGTGCCTACAGCCCAACACCGTGCAGGACGTTTTGCATTTGCCAGAGAACACCAAGATTGGCAAATTCGCCACTGGCACATGAGCACATGTGACAGACGTGACAGTCTGGAGACGCCGTGGAGAACGTTCTGTTGCCTGCAACATCCTCCAGCATGACCGGTTTGGCGGTGGGTCAGTCATGGTGTGGGGTGGCATTTCTTTGGGGGGGCTGCACAGCCCTCCATGTGCTTGCCAGAGGTAGCCTGACTGCCATTAGGTACCGAGATGAGATCCTCAGACCCCTTGTGAGACCACATGCTGGTGCGGCTGGCCCTGGGTTCCTCCTAATGCTAGACCTCATGTGGCTGGAGTGTGTCAGCAGTTCCTGCAAGAGGAAGGCATTGATGCTATGGACTGGCCCGCCCGATCCCCAGTCCTGAATCCAATTGAGCACATCTGGGACATGTCTCGCTCCATCCACCAACGCCACGTTGCACCACAGACTGTCCAGGAGTTGGCAGATGCTTTAGTCCAGGTCTGGGAGGAGATCCCTCAGGAGACCATCCGCCACCTCATCAGGAGCATGCCCAGGCGTTGTAGGGAGGTCATACAGGCATGTGGAGGCCTCACACACTACTGAGCCTCATTTTGACTTGTTTTAAGGACATTACATCAAAGTTGGATCAGCCTGTAGTGTGGTTTTCCACTTTAATTTTGAGTGTGACTCCAAATCCAGACCTCCATGGGTTGATACATTTGATTTCCATTGATAATTGTTGTGTGATTTTGTTGTCCGCACATTCTACTATGTAAAGAAAAAATGATTTAATAAGAAAATGCCATTCATTCAGATCTAGGATGTGTTATTTTAGTGTTCCCTTTATTTTTTTGAGCAGTATGTATGTATGTATGTATGTATGTATGTATGTCTACGTGAGAAGAATGTGATAGTGGGTAAGAGGCGACTTCAGAGACGTATTGTGGTAGATCTCGGTCTATACAGTGTATTCAGCCCCATTGACTTCCACATTTTGTTACGCTAAAGCCTTATTCGAAGATGGATAAAAAATAAATCAAAATTCCTCAGCAATCTACACACTATCCCATAATGCCAAAGATAACCGGTTTTAGATTGTGTGTAAGAGCAAAAACCATGACGTCGAAAGGAATTGTCCGTAGAACTCCGAGACAAGATTGTGTCAAGGCACAGATCTGGGGAATGGTACCAAAACATTTATGCAGCATTGAAGGTCCCCAAGAACACAGTGGCCTCCATGTTTAAATGGATGAAGTTTGGAACCACCAAGACTCTTCCTAGAGCTGGCCGCCCGGCCAAACTGAGCAATCGGGGCAGAAGGGCCCAGTGGTAACTCTGACAGAGCTCCAGAGTTCCTCTGTGGAGATGGGAGAACCTTCCAGAAGGACAACCATCCCTACAGCACTCCACCAAGCAGGCATTTATGGTAGAGTGGCCAGATCAAAGCCACTGTTCAGTGAAAGGCACATGACCGCCTGCTTGGAGTTTGCTAAAAGGCACCTAAAGACTCGCAGACCATGAGAAACGAGATTCTCTGGTCTGATGAAACCAAGATTAAACTCTTTGGCCTGAATGCCAAGTGTCAGTGCTGGATGAAACCTGGCACCATCCCTACGGTGAAGCATGGTGGTGGCAGCATCATGCTGTGGGGATGTTTTTCAGCTGCAGGGACTGGGAGACTAGTCAGGATCGAGGGAAAGATCCTTGATGAAAACCTACTCCAGAGCGCTCAGGACCTCAGACTGGGGCGGAGGTTCACCTTCCATCAGGACAACAACCCTAAGCACACAGCCAAGACAATGCAGGAGTGGCTACGGGACAAGTCTCTGAATGTCCTTGAATGGCCCAGCCAGAGCCTGGACTTGAACCTGATCAAACATCTCTGGAGAGACCTGAAAATAGCTGTGCAGTAATGCTCCCAATCCAACCTGACAGAGCTTGAGAGGATCAACAGAGAAGATGGAGAGAGAACACAGGTGTGCCAAGCTTGTAGCATCATACCCAAGAAGACTTGAGTCTGTAAACGCTGTCAAAGGTGCTTCAACAAAGTACTGAGTAAAGGGTCTGAATACTTATGGAAATGTGATAATTCAGTTTTATTAAACCTGTTTTTGCCTGGTCATAATGGGGGTATTTTGTGTATATTGAAAAGAGAACATTTTAGAATAAGGATGTAATGTAACCAAATGTGGAAAAAGTCAACTGGTCTGAATTCTTTCTGATCGCACCGTATGCAGCCTTTGTCTTCTGAGGTGGAACCTAATTGTGCATTTCCTCTCTAAGACAGGAAATTACGTCAAAATAGTGGGGACAACTTTGTGTGTGTGGGGGGTCCTTTTTAAACATTTATGGGTTTCATGCATAACCGTGGATTACGTGGTTATACAATAATTGTGAAAGCCTAACAGTGAGAGTCAGTGGACCTCTGTCTATTCTGTTGGTCTAATACAGATGTTGCGTCTATTTCTGGCATTCCCAACTCTGCAAATGGTTATCCTAGGTAACCAACTGATTTCACACAGTGTTGTTAGCCCTGTTCTCTCTGTTTTCTCTCTCTGTTTTCTCTCTCTGTTTTCTCTACTCTCTCATTAATGATATGCATGTCTCTGAACTCTGACCTCTTGATCTCATGGTTCTCTAGTTCTCTGTCAGAGGGGTGTTGCGTCACTCTTCCATCCCCATTCTCTACGGTGTCCCCACTTCCTGTCTCACAGCAGACCCGGTCGCCAAGTCTCCCACGACTACTTGCTGCTTCAATGCCGTTTTTGTTTTGAGAGGATTTGGGGCAGCTGTCAGGAGATGCAGAAATACAGGCTTTGGTGTCAACTACAGTTTTTGGGTCAGATATGTTCTCTTGGGTTAGGTGTAATCTGTAAAATCACACCCAATTGTAACTATTCCTAGTCTTCTCTAAACTGGTCTGTCCATTCTGGGTTCAGACTGTGTGTGTGTGTGTGTGTAGCCTATACTAGTGTGTGCTGTAAGGTGGTGTAGTATTGGTGCCGGCGGGGGGCCTTGCTCAGAGCTCACAGAGCATCACATTCCAAAAGCCTGATTTATAGCAACCTGTCTGAGGGGTGAGGTTACTCCGCTATCTCTGTCTGTCGCTCTCTGTCTGTCTCAGGTAACGCTATTGCTGTTTCACTGCTTCCGAGCACTGACCCAGATTATCTACTGGGAAGATGATGGAGGAGAGACCTGTATCTACTGGGAAGATGATGGAGGAGAGACCTGTATCTACTGGGAAGATGATGGAGGAGAGACCTGTATCTACTGGGAAGATGATGGAGGAGAGACCTGTATCTACTGGGAAGATGATGGAGTAGAGACCTGTATCTCCTGGGAAGATGGAGGAGGAGAGACCTGTATCTACTGGGAAGATGGAGGAGTAGAGACCTGTATCTACTGGGAAGATGGAGGAGTAGAGACCTGTATCTCCTGGGAAGGCGGAGGAGTAGAGACCTGTATCTCCTGGGAAGGCGGAGGAGTAGAGACCTGTATCTCCTGGGAAGTTGGAGGCTGTACACTTTGATACGTATACCATGTGCAACATTGTTGCGGTGGAAGGGGTTGCAATGCTGTGAGAACTGCTGTAGTTTTGGTGTGCGTTCAATGTGCACTTTTCCTGCTTCCTCTATCTAACCGGCAGATTGATGCCTCCTTACTAGATAGAAGCATTAGGTTAACACCGTTATGCTGTTAGTTAGGCTGGTAATCTGACTCGGGAGAATTATACTGAACAAATGATATCAACACAACAATTTCAATGATTTTTCTGAGTTACAGTTCAAATAATGAAATCAGTCAATTGAAATAAATAAATTAAGCCCTAATCTATGGATTTCGCAGGACTGTGAAGGGCCACAGCCATGGGTGGCCCTGGGAGGATATAGACCCACTCACTGGGGAGCCAGGCCCACTCACTGGGGAGCCAGGCCCACTCACTGGGGAGCCAGGCCCACTCACTGGGGAGCCAGGCCCACTCACTGGGGAGCCAGGCCCACTCACTGGGGAGCCAGGCCCAGCATATCAGAATAGGTTTTTAAGGCTTTATTACAGACAGAAATACTCCTCAGTTTCAGGGCTCCCGAGTGACGCAGTCTCTCAGTTTAAGAGGCGTCAATACAGACAGACCCTGGTTCGATTCCAGGCTGTATCACAACCGGCCGTGATACATAAGTCACTAAAAAACAACTGAACACTGAACAAAAATATAAACGCAACATGTAAAGTGTTGGTCCCTTGTTTCATGAGCTGAAATAAAAAATCCCAGAAATGAAAAGCTGATTTTTTTTGTTGTTGTTGTTTACATCTGTTGGTCAACATTTCTCCTTTGGTAAGCTCGGTCTGCTGATCGAAAACCAGAGTGGGGGTTTGTATTCGGAAGGGCTGAAGAGGGCTGTCCCAGGATGCCTGACCCTAACTGGGCTCAGGGGTGGTCCAGGATGTCTGACCCTAACTGGGCTCAAAACAGGACTGACCAACTGGGCTCAAAATGTCTGACCCAACTGGGCTAAAGGATGTTGACCCTTGGGCTCAGGGCGGTCCAGGATGCTGACCCTAAAAATCCCAGGATGTGACCCTAACTGGGCTCAGGGGCGGTGGATTTTTTGGGCTCAGGGGCGGTCCAGGATGTCTGACCCTAACTGGGCTCAGGGGCATCTGTCTGACCCTAACTGGGCTCTCCAGGATGTTGACCCTAACTGGGCTCAGGGCGGTCCAGGATGTCTGACCCTAACTGGGCTCAGGGGCGGTCCAGGATGTTGACCCTAACTGGGCTCAGGGGCGGTCCAGGAGGCCTGAAGGGCTCAGGGCGGTCCAGGATGTCTGACCCTAACTGGGCTCAGGGGTGGTCCAGGATGTCTGACCATAACTGGGCTCAGGGGCGGTCCTCTGATTTAGTTCAAATCAAAAGGGAATTGTATTTTTCTTCATTAAACAGTCCAAAATCATATTACACCATTATACCAACAGTATCATACTCACTCATTCATCTCATACAACAATTAGATGTAAACCTCATATCTGAGGCTATTATACAAACAGTATCATACTCACTCATTCATCTTATACTACAATTAGAGGTAAACCTCATATCTGAGGCTATTGTATAAACAGTATCATACTCGCTCATTCATCTCATACAACAATTAGATGTAAAACCTCATATCTGAGGCTATTATATAAACAGCGTTATGGTAATGTGGCCACATCGTCTCCCATGAGCTTCCCCAAGTTGTGACAAACGGACCAGTTTGTAGCTGGATTCTTCACCGATCTTTTATACTTTTCTCCGGAACATTAAATTTGTTCGTACCTCAAGTTCTGTGAGGTGGAAGGATTTCCTTTGTCCTCCATGAAAATCTACTCTCTATGTGTCCATGAGGAGGTTCTCAGGAGTTTACCAAGTCTCTTTGACCACAGCGGAAGGCAGAGAGAGGGGGATGGGCTTTCTGTACCCAAAGAGGCCAACGTCATGACAGTGTGCTTTGGGGACCTTTAACAGAATGTGACTGGCAGAATGGGTGTTGTATGTGGAGGATGAGGGCTGCAGTAGATATCTCAGATAGGGGGGAGTGAGGCCTAAGAGGTTTTTATAAATAAGCATCAACCAGTGGGTCTTGCGACGGGTATACAGAGATGACCAGTTTACAGAGGAGTATAGAAGGCAGTGATGTGTCCTATAAGGAGCATTGGTGGCAAATCTGATGTCCGAACGGTAAAGAGCATCTAGCCACTCGAGAGCACCCTTACCTTCTGATCTATAAATTATGTCTCCGTAATCTAGCATGTGTAGGATGGTCATCTGAATCAGGGTCAGTTTGGTGGCTGGTATACGGCCACTGGGTTAGCATGGGTAGGATGGTCATCTGATTCAGGGTCAGTTTGGTAGATGGTATGCGGCCGCTGGGTTAAACGTTCTCTCTTGTATTGATGATCAGATATCTTGGTTGGTTCTGTTCACATTTTACAGTTGATAGACAACTTTAGCACTGTTACAAACTTTGACAAATTTACCGCACCCATATTCACTGGGTACATAACCTATTAGGGCGTCCACCCACGGTGCTCAGTGACAGAAATCACATTTTAGATAATGGTAAATCATATTAAAAAAACATGCAAGTCGAGAATGCAACGATGTGTGGTCTTTTTTTAACCTAATTCACTTTGATCATGCTTCAAGAGCTGTCCACATGTTTCCTCAGGTGATGACTAATGAACAGCAAAATCACTATCTAGTACCCTCCATCAAGATCACTATCTGGTTACTAGTCCAACACTCTAACCACTAGGCTACCTGCTGGTTACTGGCCCAACGCTCTAACGACTAGGCTACCTGCTGGTTACTAGTACAATGCTCTAACCACTAGACTACCTTCTGGTTACTAGTCCAACACTCTAGCCACTAGGCTACCTGCCGCCTCTACACTCTAACCACTAGGCTACCTGCCGCCTCTACACTCTAACCACTAGGTTACCTGCCGCCTCTACACTCTAACCACTAGGCTACCTGCCGCCTCTACACTCTAACCACTAGACTACCTGCCTCCTCTACACTCTAACCACTAGACTACCTGCCTCCTCTACACTCTAACCACTAGACTACCTGCCTCCTCTACACTCTAACCACTAGGCTACCTGCCACCTCTACACTCTAACCACTAGGCTACCTGCCACCTCTACACTCTAACCACTAGGCTACCTGCCTCCTCTACACTCTAACCACTAGTCTACCGACCACCTCTAACCACTAGGCTACCTGCCACCTCTACACTCTAACCACTAGACTACCTGCCTCCTCTACACTCTAACCACTAGTCTACCTGCCTCCTCTACACTCTAACCACTAGTCTACCTGCCGCCTCTACACTCTAACCACTAGTCTACCTGCCGCCTCTACACTCTAACCACTAGACTACCTGCCTCCTCTACACTCTAACCACTAGACTACCTGCCTCCTCTACACTCTAACCACTAGACTACCTGCCTCCTCTACACTCTAACCACTAGACTACCTGCCTCCTCTACACTCTAACCACTAGACTACCTGCCTCCTCTACACTCTAACCACTAGACTACCTGCCTCCCCTACACTCTAACCACTAGACTACCTGCCTCCCCTACACTCTAACCACTAGACTACCTGCCTCCTCTACACTCTAACCACTAGGTTACCTGCCTCCTCTACACTCTAACCACTAGACTACCTGCCGCCTCTACACTCTAACCACTAGACTACCTGCCTCCTCTACACTCTAACCACTAGGCTACCTGCCGCCTCTACACTCTAACCACTAGGCTACCTGCCGCCTCTACACTCTAACCACTAAGCTACCTGCCTCCTCTACACTCTAACCACTAGACTACCTGCCACCTCTAACCACTAAGCTACCTGCCTCCTCTACACTCTAACCACTAGTCTACCTGCCACCTCTAACCACTAGTCTACCTGCCTCCTCTACACTCTAACCACTAGACTACCTGCCTCCTCTACACTCTAACCACTAGTCTACCTGCCGCCTCTACACTCTAACCACTAGTCTACCTGCCGCCTCTACACTCTAACCACTAGAATACCTGCCTCTTTCAAATACACTCTAACCACTAAAAGACTACCTGCCGCCTCTGACTCTAACCACTAGTCTACCTGCCGCCTCTCACACTCTAACCACTAGACTACCTGCCTCCTCTACACTCTAACCACTAGTCTACCTGCCGCCTCTACACTCTAACCACTAGTCTACCTGCCGCCTCTACACTCTAACCACTAAGCTACTTGCCGCCGCAGTGTCATGTACATGTTTAAATACAAAATAAAATTGACAATACAACTTTCAAATAAACATTTACAACAACAAAAAGACTAGCCTGCTGGCCTTTCTGAGTCGATAGGAGCATTAGCCCGAGCTATTTAGGAGGAATATCACACCTGGCACAAATTATTGTCTAGTTCTGTTTTTCCTGCTGAGGGGTGCCCGATACCCGCGCCCAGAGGGATTATTTCAAAGTCTGGGTACAGGGGGTGGCTTGGGTCGAAAATGAATTTGTGAGCCGCGGAGGGCCCTGACCTTAAAGATCTCATCCAGGCCTGTCTGTTTGATGGTGGTGGAGTGGGGACAAAACACATCCCTGAGGAGAGACGGTGTTGGTGGTGGAGTGGGGACAAAACACATCCCTGAGGAGAGACTGTGGTGGAGTGGGGACAAAACACATCCCTGTGTTGGTGGTGGAGTGGGGACAAAACACATCCCTGAGGAGAGACTGTGTTGGAGTGGGGACAAAACACATCCCTGAGGAGAGACTGTGGTGGAGTGGGGACAAAACACATCCCTGAGGAGAGACTGTGTTGGAGTGGGGACAAAACACATCCCTGTGTTGGTGGTGGAGTGGGGACAAAACACATCCCTGAGGAGAGACTGTGTTGGAGTGGGGACAAAACACATCCCTGTGTTGGTGGTGGAGTGGAGACAAAACACATCCCTGAGGAGAGACTGTGTTGGAGTGAGGACAAAACACATCCCTGAGGAGAGACTGTGTTGGAGTGGGGACAAAACACATCCCTGTGTTGCCTGTGGTGGAGTGGGGACAAAACACATCCCTGTGTTGGTGGTGGAGTGGGGACAAACACATCCCTGAGGAGAGCCTGTGGTGGAGTGGGGACAAAACACATCCCTGAGGAGAGACTGTGGTGGAGTGGGGACAAAACACATCCCTGAGGAGAGCCTGTGGTGGAGTGGGGACAAAACACATCCCTGTGTTGGTGGTGGAGTGGGGACAAACACATCCCTGAGGAGAGACTGTGTTGGTGGTGGAGTGGGGACACAACACATCCCTGAGGAGAGACTGTGTTGGTGGTGGAGTGGGGACACAACACATCCCTGAGGAGAGACTGTGTTGGTGGTGGAGTGGGGACACAACACATCCCTGAGGAGAGACTGTGTTGGTGGTGGAGTGGGGACACAACACATCCCTGAGGAGAGACTGTTGGTGGTGGAGTGGGGACACAACACATCCCTGAGGAGAGACTGTGTTGGTGGTGGAGTGGGGACAAAACACATCCCTGTGTTGGTGGTGGAGTGGGGACACAACACATCCCTGAGGAGAGACTGTGTTGGTGGTGGAGTGGGGACAAAACACATCCCTGTGTTGGTGGTGGAGTGGGGACAAAACACATCCCTGAGGAGAGCCTGTGTTGGTATTGCATATGTTCGACACGTAGGGACCCACTTTGACCGTTGGCTCAGGAAGTCCAACAGCCACAAAACCAGCCCCCCATCTAAGGAGAAGTCCTGAATGAGTCTCTGTGCCAGAATGTAAGGCTGGATTGTGTTGAAGGCAGAAGAAAAGTCAACAAACAGAACCCTGACATGGGATTTGGCCTCTAGATGTCTGTAGACCATGTTAATACCCCCTCTAGATGTCTGTAGACCATGTTAATACCCCCTCTAGATGTCTATAGACCATGTTAATACCCCCTCTAGATGTCTATAGACCATGTTAATACCCCCTCTAGATGTCTATAGACCATGTTAATACCCCATCTAGATGTCTATAGACCATGTTAATACCCCCTCTAGATGTCTATAGACCATGTTAATACCCCCTCTAGATGTCTATAGACCATGTTAATACCCCCTCTAGATGTCTATAGACCATGTTAATACCCCCTCTAGATGTCTATAGACCATGTTAATACCCCCTAGATGTCTGTAGACCATGTTAATACCCCCTCTAGATGTCTATAGACCATGTTAATACCCCATCTAGATGTCTATAGACCATGTTAATACCCCCTCTAGATGTCTGTAGACCATGTTAATATCCCCTCTAGATGTCTGTAGACCATGTTAATACCCCATCTAGATGTCTATAGACCATGTTAATACCCCCTCTAGATGTCTATAGACCATGTTAATACCCCCTCTAGATGTCTATAGACCATGTTAATACCCCCTCTAGATGTCTATAGACCATGTTAATACCCCCTCTAGATGTCTATAGACCATGTTAATACCCCCTCTAGATGTCTGTAGACCATTTTAATACCCCCTCTAGATGTCTGTAGACCATTTTAAGGAGTGTAAGAATGGCATCATCAACTCCTCTGAGATGCTGATAGACAAACTTAAATGGGTTGAGGAGCTTCTGGATGTCTGAGAATATGTTTTCCCCCTCTAGATGTCTGTAGGCATTTCATTACTACTAGATGTCTGTAGACCATGTTAATACCCCAGCACAGAGGGATCTAGATGTCTGTAGACCATGTTAATACCCCCACTAGATGTCTGGAGTAGACCAAAATGTTAAAACCCCAGCCAGATGTCTGTAGACCATGTTTAAAACCCCCTCTAGATGTCTGTAGACCAAATGTTATATTTTACCCCCTCTAGATGTCTGTAAAATTCAAACTTTTAAAACCCCCAAACTAGATGTCTGTAGACCATGTTAATACCCCCCGAGTCTAGATGTCTGTAGACCATGTTAATACCCCCTCTAGATGTCTGTAGACCATGTTAATACCCCAAAAGACTAGATGTCTAAGACAAAAATAATTAATAGTCCCCTCTAGATGTCTATAGACCATGTTAATACCCCCTCTAGATGTCTATAGACCATCTTAATACCCCCTCTAGATGTCTGTAGACCATGTTAATACCCCCTCTAGATGTCTGTAGACCATGTTAATACCCCCTCTAGATGTCTGTAGACCATGTTAATACCCCTCTAGATGTCTGTAGACCATGTTAATACCCCCTCTAGATGTCTGTAGACCATTTTAATACACCCTCTAGATGTCTGTAGACCATGTTAATAAGCTCTAGATGTCTCAGTAGACCATGTTAATACCCCCTCTAGATGTCTATAGACCATGTTAATACCCCCTCTAGATGTCTGTAGACCATTTTAATACCCCCTCTAGATGTCTGTAGACCATTTTAAGGAGTGTAAGAATGGCATCATCAACTCCTCTGAGAGGCTGATAGGCAAACTGAAATGGGTTGAGGAGCTTCTGGGTGATACTGAGAATATGACTTTTCACAAGTTTCTCAAGGCATTTCATTACTACAGATGTCAAGGCGACAGGGTGGTAGTCATTCAGCACAGAGGGATTAGATGCTTTAGAAAAGGGTATAATTATTGAGTTCTTCCACAATACTGGCACGTGTTGCTGGTGGAGTGAGGATTGGAAAATGTCTGTAAAAACACCAGCCAGTTGTTCAGCACAGTGCTTTAACACGTCCACTTATATTGCCTGGGCTTTTTGTATGTGTTACATCCCCTGAACAACTTTAACACATCAGACTGTTTAACAACAACTAGTATCCTCCACAGCTTTTCAAGAAAGAAATAGCCTATTCCTGAACAGACTCTGTGACAGTTGTGGGACAATTGATCCCAGATTCATACAACCAGTAGGCCTAGGCTCATACAACCAGTAGGCCTAGGCTACTTAAAAAGACAAACGTTAGGTCTGATGCAACAGATCAGAATTTGAGTTTAAACTGTTGATTATTTGAACACTGAAGTACAGCAGTGAACACGAGGCTAATAGGCTACGGCTACGTGCAGATGTTCCTTCCGTGGTACAATTAGCGGAAAACACGGTTGGCAAAAGCGCACTGCATGTGACAGAGATGAAAACATCCGTTAGACATTTAGAAAGAGGGGGAGATCTGAAGATGCAATAACTAGCATGGGATGATAATATGACTAGGATTATCAACTAGCATGAGATGCTAATATGACTAGGATTATCATCAACTAGCATGGGATGCTAAAATGACTAGGATTATCAACTAGCATGAGATGCTAATATGACTAGGATTATCATCAACTAGCATGGGATGCTAAAATGACTAGGATTATCAACTAGCATGAGATGCTAATATGACTAGGATTATCATCAACTAGCATGGGATGCTAAAATGACTAGGATTATCAACTAGCATGAGATGCTAATATGACTAGGATTATCATCAACTAGCATGGGATGCTAAAATGACTAGGATTATCAACTAGCATGAGATGCTAATATGACTAGGATTATCATCAACTAGCATGGGATGCCAGTATGACTAGGATTATCAACTAGCATGGGATGCCAGTATGACTAGGATTATCATCAACTAGCATGGGATGCCAGTATGACTAGGATTATCATCAACTAGTATGGGATGCCAGTATGACTAGGATTATCATCAACTAGCATGGGATGCCAGTATGACTAGGATTATCATCAACTAGCATGGGATGCTAATATGACTAGGATTATCATCAACTAGCATATGAGATGCTAATATGACTAGGATTATCATCAACTAGCATGGGATGCCAGTATGACTAGGATTATCAACTAGCATGGGATGCCAGTATGACTAGGATTATCATCAACTAGCATGGGATGCCAGTATGACTAGGATTATCATCAACTAGTATGGGATGCCAGTATGACTAGGATTATCATCAACTAGCATGGGATGCCAGTATGACTAGGATTATCATCAACTAGCATGGGATGCCTGTATGACTAGGATTATCATCAACTAGCATGGGATGCCGGGATGCCAGTATGACTAGGATTATCAACAACTAGCATGGGATGCCAGTATGACTAGGATTATCAACAACTAGCATGGGATGCCAGTATGACTAGGATTATCAACAACTAGCATGGGATGCCAGTATGACTAGGATTATCAACAACTAGCATGGGATGCCAGTATGACTAGGATTATCAACAACTAGCATGGGATGCCAGTATGACTAGGATTATCAACAACTAGCATGGGATGCCAGTATGACTAGGATTATCAACAACTAGCATGGGATGCCAGTATGACTAGGATTATCAACAACTAGCATGGGATGCTAATATGACTAGGATTATCAACAACTAGCATGGGATGCTAATATGACTAGGATTATCATCAACTAGCATGGCTTGCTAATATGACTAGGATTATCATCAACTAGCATGGCTTGCTAATATGACTAGGTTAGTGCCTTTGGCAACTGGACAATGAAAAAGTATATTCTAAAATAATTGCCTCCACGGATATGGTCTGATTTTTGGCTAGGTTATTTTGAAGCAAGGTAAGGCGTGCCTCGTAGTAAAACCTTCATGTTTCCAACTATTTAAGAATATGTTTTCAAAAATGCATACTGCCTCCAGCTCATTGCAGAGTGGTGTGTGAGGCGCTGGGGAAGCCTGCCTTCTGTTGACAATTCATTTAATGTTTGAGATGCTGTAGCACCAGCTCTTGCGCTTTTGTGACAGATCATCCACTCAGACTGTATATCTGTATGCTGGACGCATGTGATGAGATGCATAATGAATATACTGTTCACACCCAATTTAATTCCACTAAATGTTGCTAATTAACCCATTAACCATCCATCAATGAGGAGGTTCAAAAGCATTTTCTCAATGGGATTTTTTCTTCTCCCTGACAATTGGCCACACATACATTTCTTGATTTGCTTTTCAAATGTGTTTTATTGGCCAAAGGCTGGCTGTTACTGTCTAACAGACACCCTGTGTCCTTTATGACATGACCCAAATTCAACTACCAAAACCAATGGTGAACCTGAACAATCCTAATCAAATCTGAACGATTTGAAAACCCTAATCAGTAGTTGGGTAAAACACCATTTTATACAGCGGGTTTAGTAACAATGACCAACTACGTTGGTTGTCACTCCACTAATAAAGCCTATGATTTAACATTGCGAAAGCCATTTTTAGAAGCATCTGAATGCTGAAGGAGCTGTGCAGATATAGCTTATTAGAACAGGGATAGGCCTACCCCTCATTGGTGCACTGTCCCAAACTGTCCACACAGTTATCTGCCAGTCACACAGGTCCCCAGCTCCAAGATGACAAAACTAAACAGTATATCTCCTCTCTCTCCCCAGGTCCAGAGGTCCAAGATGACTGAAGAGGTGATTGTCATCGCCAAGTTTGACTACCTGGCTCAACAAGACCAGGAGTTGGACATTAAGAAGAACGAGCGGCTGTGGCTGCTGGACGACAGTAAGTCCTGGTGGAGGGTCCGCAACGCCACCAACAAGACCGGCTTCGTACCCTCCAACTACGTAGAGAGGAAGAACAGCGCCAGGAAGGCATCCATCGTCAAGAACCTCAAAGACACACTAGGTCAGGAACTGTCCTAACCTTAACCTCAGTCAAACTGTCCTAACCTCAGTTACACTAGGTCAGGAACTGTCCTAACCTTAACCTCAGACACACTAGGTCAAAAACTGTCCTAACCTTAACCTCAGACACACTAGGTCAGAAACTGTCCTAACCTCAGACATACTAGGTCAGAAACTGTCCTAACCTCAGTTACACTAGGTCAGAAACTGTCCTAACCTCAGTTACACTAGGTCAGAAACTGTCCTAACCTTAACCTCAGTCAAACTGTCCTAACCTCAGTCACACTAGGTCAGGAACTGTCCTAACCTCAGTTACACTAGGTCAGGAACTGTCCTAACCTCAGTTACACTAGGTCAGGAACTGTCCTAACCTCAGTCAAACTAGGTCAGGAACTGTCCTAACCTTAACCTCAGTTACACTAGGTCAGGAACTGTCCTAACCTTAACCTCAGACACACTAGGTCAAAAACTGTCCTAACCTTAACCTCAGACATACTAGGTCAGAAACTGTCCTAACCTCAGTTACACTAGGTCAGAAACTGTCCTAACCTCAGTTACACTAGGTCAGAAACTGTCCTAACCTTAACCTCAGTCAAACTGTCCTAACCTCAGTCACACTAGGTCAGGAACTGTCCTAACCTCAGTCAAACTAGGTCAGGAACTGTCCTAACCTTAACCTCAGTTACACTAGGTCAGGAACTGTCCTAACCTTAACCTCAGACACACTAGGTCAGGAACTGTCCTAACCTTAACCTCAGACACACTAGGTCAAAAACTGTCCTAACCTTAACCTCAGACATACTAGGTCAGAAACTGTCCTAACCTCAGTTACACTAGGTCAGAAACTGTCCTAACCTCAGTTACACTAGGTCAGAAACTGTCCTAACCTTAACCTCAGACACACTAGGTCAGAAACTGTCCTAACCTCAGTTACACTAGGTCAGAAACTGTCCTAACCTTAACCTCAGTCAAACTGTCCTAACCTCAGTCACACTAGGTCAGGAACTGTCCTAACCTCAGTTACACTAGGTCAGGAACTGTCCTAACCTCAGTCAAACTAGGTCAGGAACTGTCCTAACCTTAACCTCAGTTACACTAGGTCAGGAACTGTCCTAACCTTAACCTCAGTTACACTAGGTCAGGAACTGTCCTAACCTTAACCTCAGTTACACTAGGTCAGGAACTGTCCTAACCTCAGTCAAACTAGGTCAGGAACTGTCCTAACCTTAACCTCAGTTACACTAGGTCAGGAACTGTCCTAACCTTAACCTCAGACACACTAGGTCAGGAACTGTCCTAACCTTAACCTCAGACACACTAGGTCAGAAACTGTCCTAACCTCAGACATACTAGGTCAGAAACTGTCCTAACCTCAGTTACACTAGGTCAGAAACTGTCCTAACCTCAGTTACACTAGGTCAGAAACTGTCCTAACCTCAGTTACACTAGGTCAGAAACTGTCCTAACCTTAACCTCAGTCAAACTGTCCTAACCTCAGTCACACTAGGTCAGGAACTGTCCTAACCTCAGTTACACTAGGTCAGGAACTGTCCTAACCTCAGTCAAACTAGGTCAGGAACTGTCCTAACCTTAACCTCAGTTACACTAGGTCAGGAACTGTCCTAACCTTAACCTCAGTTACACTAGGTCAGGAACTGTCCTAACCTTAACCTCAGTTACACTAGGTCAGGAACTGTCTAACCTTAACCTCAGACACACTAGGTCAGGAACTGTCCTAACCTTAGACACACTAGGTCAGAAACTGTCCTAACCTTAACCTCAGTTACACTAGGTCAGAAACTGTCCTAACCTTAAACTCAGTTACACTAGGTCAGAAACTGTCCTAACCTTAACATCAGACACACTAGGTCAGGAACTATCCTAACCTTAACCGCAGACACACGGTCTTAACCTCAGTTACACTAGGTCAGGAACTGTCCTAACCTTAACCTCAGACACACTAGGTCATAAACTGTCCTAACCTTAACCTTAGTTACACTAGGTCAGGAACTGTCCTAACCTTAGTTACACTAGGTCAGGAACTGTCCTAACCTTAACCTCAGTCAAACTAGGTCAGGAACTGTCCTAACCTTAACCTCAGGCACTCTCTTTACCTCAGTTACACTAGGTCAGGAACTGTCCTAACCTTAGTTACACTAGGTCAGGAACTGTCCTAACCTTAACCTCAGTCAAACTAGGTCAGGAACTGTCCTAACCTTAACCTCAGGCACTCTCTTTACAGTTACTAGGTCAGGAACTGTCCTAACCTTAACCTCAGTTACACTAGGTCAGAAACTGTCCTAACCTCAGTTACACTAGGTCAGAAACTGTCCTAACCTTAACCTCAGACACACTAGGTCAGAAACTGTCCTAACCTCAGACACACTAGGTCAGAAACTGTCCTAACCTTAACCTCAGTCAAACTGTCCTAACCTCAGTCACACTAGGTCAGGAACTGTCCTAACCTCAGTTACACTAGGTCAGGAACTGTCCTAACCTCAGTCAAACTAGGTCAGGAACTGTCCTAACCTTAACCTCAGTTACACTAGGTCAGGAACTGTCCTAACCTTAACCTCAGTTACACTAGGTCAGGAACTGTCCTAACCTTAACCTCAGTTACACTAGGTCAGGAACTGTCCTAACCTTAACCTCAGACACACTAGGTCAGGAACTGTCCTAACCTTAGACACACTAGGTCAGAAACTGTCCTAACCTTAACCTCAGTTACACTAGGTCAGAAACTGTCCTAACCTTAAACTCAGTTACACTAGGTCAGAAACTGTCCTAACCTTAACATCAGACACACTAGGTCAGGAACTATCCTAACCTTAACCGCAGACACACGGTCTTAACCTCAGTTACACTAGGTCAGGAACTGTCCTAACCTTAACCTCAGACACACTAGGTCATAAACTGTCCTAACCTTAACCTTAGTTACACTAGGTCAGGAACTGTCCTAACCTTAGTTACACTAGGTCAGGAACTGTCCTAACCTTAACCTCAGTCAAACTAGGTCAGGAACTGTCCTAACCTTAACCTCAGGCACTCTCTTTACCTCAGTTACACTAGGTCAGGAACTGTCCTAACCTTAACCTCAGTTACACTAGGTCAGGAACTGTCCTAACCTTAACCTCAGACACACTAGGGCAGGAACTGTCCTAACCTTAACCTCAGACACACTAGGTCAGAAACTGTCCCTCAACCTCAGTTACACTAGGTCAGAAACGGTCCTAACCTTAACCTTAGACACACTAGGGCAGGAACTGTCCTAACCTCAGTTACACTAGGTCAGAAACTGTCCTAACCTTAACCTCAGACACACTAGGTCAGAAACTGTCCTAACCTCAGTTACACTAGGTCAGAAACTGTCCTAACCTCAGACACACTAGGTCAGAAACGGTCCTAACCTTAACCTCAGTCAGGAACTGTCCTGTGTGACAGTTATTATGACATGTAAACCCCTTAAACAACGTTAAAAAAAGTGTTATTTGATGTGCAATGAAAGCACATGTTTACTCCAGTACCAGCTTTTTGAGGAGCTGCTCTCTGACCGGTGATGGGCCATTCTGCTCATCAAACTGGCTTCTGTGTGGTTGTGATGAAGACTAACAAAAATAGACACTTGTTAATTTCATTCCACAAAATTATGCAAAATAACCTATAGGCCGATAAGCTTCATTGGTGAAAATTTTCTGTGGCTAACCAGTTAACCATTAACATCCCTAGTGGAACTCAAAACACTTGGCTCGATTGTTATCTCTAAATATAATATTGTTGCTATATAGCCATGTAGGCTAATTTATCTGCCAGGGAAATCTGACCATACCTATATTCTCCTGATTCCTGCTTACAAGCAAAAACTGCTCATTGGCGGCAGCTCTGGCTTTTAGCTCAGTGCAGATGTTACCCGTAATACATGGCTTCTGGTTGGGAAATGTACGTACGGTCCCTGTGGGGACGTCGTCATCGATGCACTTATTGATGAAGCCGGTGACTGAGGTGGTGTATTCCTCAATGCCATTGGATGAATCCCAGAACATATTCCAGTCTGTGCTAGAAAATCAGTAGCATCCGTGACATCTGACCACTAACATATTGAGCGAGTTACTGGTACTTCCTTCTTTATTTTTTGCTTGTAAGCCGGAATCAGGATATAATTATGGTCAGATTTGCCAAATGCAGGGCGAGGGAGATGTTTGTCTTTGTGTGTGGAGTAAAGGTGGTCTTGATTTATATTTTTTTTCTCCAGTTGCACATGCGTTTGTGTTGGGGGTGTAATTATATTGTGGGGGGTGTAATTATGTTGTGTGTGTGTTGGGGGGTGTAATTATATTGTGGGGGTGTAATTCTGTTGTGTGTGTTGGGGGTGTGTAATTATATTGTGTGGGGGGGGGGTGTAATTCTGTGTGTGTGTGTTGGGGGGGGTGTAATTGTAATTATATTGTGTGTGTGTGTGGGGGGTGTATTATGTGTGTGGGGGGTGTAATTATATTGTGTGTGTGGGGGGTGTAATTATATTGTGTGAGGGGGGTGTAATTATATTGTGTGTGGGGGGTGTGATTATATTGTGTGTGGGGGTGTGTGGGGGTGTATTATATTGTGTGTGGGGGTGTAATTATATTGTGTGGGGGGGTGTAATTATATTGTGTGTGGGGGGGTGTAATTATATTGTGTGTGTGGGGGGTAATTATATTGTGTGTGTGGGGGTGTGTAATTATATTGTGTGTGGGGGGGGTGTAATTATATTGTGTGTGGGGGGTGTAATTATATTGTGTGTGGGGGGGGTGTAATTATATTGTGTGGGGGTGTAATTGTTTTGTTGTGTTGGGGGGTGTTGATTTTTGTGTGTTTTTCTTCCTATGGCCCACCGGGAACAGAGGTCTTACCTGGACTTGAAGAACGCACTGCCACCTTTACAGGTTACAACTATAGCCTAGAGATTCAACCATGTTGTCCCACCCAGACTCTCCTACTTGATGGTGATGTCCCTATGTTACAGACACCTCCTGCTTGGTGGTGATGTCCCTGTGTTACAGCCACCTCCTGCTTGGTGGTGATGTCCCTGTGTTACAGCCACCTCCTGCTTGGTGGTGATGTCCCTATGTTACAGACACCTCCTGCTTGGTGGTGATGTCCCTGTGTTACAGCCACCTCCTGCTTGGTGGTGATGTCCCTGTGTTACAGCCACCTCCTGCTTGGTGGTGATGTTACAGCCACCTCCTACTTGGTGATGTTGTCCCTGTGTTACAGTGTGTATAGTGGTGATGTGTATAGTAGTCTAGGTGGTGATGTGTATAGTGGTCTAGGTGGTGATGTGTATAGTGGTCTAGGTGGTGATGTGTATAGTGGTCTAGGTGGTGATGTGTATAGTAGTGATGTGTATAGTGGTCTAGATGGTGATGTGTATAGTAGTGATGGTTATAGTGGTCTAAGTGGTGATGTGTATAGTGGTCTAGGTGGTGATGTGTATAGTGGTCTAGGTGGTGATGTGTATAGTGGTCTAGGTGGTGATGTGTATAGTGGTCTAAGTGGTGATGTGTATAGTAGTGATGTGTATAGTGGTCTAGGTGGTGATGTGTATAGTAGTGATGTGTATAGTGGTCTAGGTGGTGATGTGTATAGTAGTGATGTGTATAGTGGTCTAGGTGGTGATGTGTATAGTGGTCTAGGTGGTGATGTGTATAGTAGTGATGTGTATAATGGTCTAGGTGGTGATGTGTATAGTAGTGATGTGTATAGTGGTCTAGGTGGTGATGTGTATAGTAGGTGATGTGTATAGTGGTCTAGGTGGTGATGTGTATAGTGGTCTAGGTGGTGATGTGTATAGTGGTCTAGGTGGTGATGTGTATAGTAGTGATGTGTATAGTGGTCTAGGTGGTGATGTGTATAGTAGTGATGGTTATAGTGGTCTAAGTGGTGATGTGTATAGTGGTCTAGGTGGTGATGTGTATAGTGGTCTAGGTGGTGATGTGTATAGTAGTGATGTGTATAGTGGTCCAGGTGGTGATGTGTATAGTGGTCTAGGTGGATGTGTATAGTGGTCTAGATGGTGATGTGTATAGTGGTGATGTGTATAGTGGTGATGTGTATAGTGGTCTAAGTGGTGATGTGTATAGTGGTCTAGGTGGTGATGTGTATAGTGGTCTAGGTGGTGATGTGTATAGTAGTGATGTGTATAGTGGTCCAGGTGGTGATGTGTATAGTGGTCTAAGTGGATGTGTATAGTGGTCTAGATGGTGATGTGTATAGTGGTGATGTGTATAGTGGTGATGTGTATAGTGGTCTAGGTGGTGATGTGTATAGTGGTGATGTGTATAGTGGTGATGTGTATAGTGGTCTAGTGGTGATGTGTATAGTGGTCTAGGTGGTGATGTGTATAGTGGTCTAGGTGGTGATGTGTATAGTAGTGATGTGTATGGTGGTGATGTGTATAGTGGTCTAGGTGGTGATGTGTATAGTAGTGATGTGTATAGTGGTCTAGGTGGTGATGTGTATAGTGGTCTAGGTGGTGATGTGTATAGTGGTCTAGGTGGTGATGTGTATAGTAGTTATGTGTATAGTGGTCTAGGTGGTGATGTGTATAGTGGTCTAGGTGGTGATGTGTATAGTAGTGATGTGTATAGTGGTCTAGGTGGTGATGTGTATAGTGGTGATGTGTATAGTGGTCTAGGTGGTGATGTGTATAGTAGTGATGTGTATGGTGGTGATGTGTATAGTGGTCTAGGTGGTGATGTGTATAGTAGTGATGTGTATAGTGGTCTAGGTGGTGATGTGTATAGTGGTCTAGGTGGTGATGTGTATAGTGGTCTAGGTGGTGATGTGTATAGTGGTCTAGGTGGTGATGTGTATAGTGGTCTAGGTGGTGATGTGTATAGTGGTCTAGGTGGTGATGTGTATAGTGGTGATGTGTATAGTGGTCTAGGTGGTGATGTGTATAGTAGTGATGTGTATAGTGGTCTAGGTGGTGATGTGTATAGTAGTGATGTGTATAGTGGTCTAGGTGGTGATGTGTATAGTGTTCTAGGTGGTGATGTGTATAGTAGTGATGTGTATAGTGGTCTAGGTGGTGATGTGTATAGTAGTGATCTAGGTGGTGATGTGTATAGTAGTGATGTGTATAGTGGTCTAGGTGGTGATGTGTATAGTGGTCTAGGTGGTGATGTGTATAGTGGTCTAGGTGGTGATGTGTATAGTAGTGATGTGTATAGTGGTCTAGGTGGTGATGTGTATAGTGGTCTAGGTGGTGATGTGTATAGTAGTGATGTGTATAGTGGTCTAGGTGGTGATGTGTATAGTGGTCTAGGTGGTGATGTGTATAGTAGTTATGTGTATAGTGGTCTAGGTGGTGATGTGTATAGTGGTCTAGGTGGTGATGTGTATAGTAGTGATGTGTATAGTGGTCTAGGTGGTGATGTGTATAGTGGTCTAGGTGGTGATGTGTATAGTGGTCTAGGTGGTGATGTGTATAGTAGTCTAGGTGGTGATGTGTATAGTGGTCTAGGTGGTGATGTGTATAGTAGTTATGTGTATAGTGGTCTAGGTGGTGATGTGTATAGTGGTGATGTGTATAGAGGGTTGGTGACCACTAAGAGGGTAACTGTAGGTTGGTGACCACTAAGATGTGTAACTGTAGGTTGATGACCACTAAGAGGGTAACTGTAGGTTGTTGACCACTAAGAGGGTAACTGTAGGTTGATGACCACTAAGAGGGTAACTGTAGGTTGGTGACCACTAAGAGGGTAACTGTAGGTTGGTGACCACTAAGAGGGTAACTGTAGGTTTGCTTGTGGATGAGTTGGGTTGGGTGTCATCAGTGTGTCATGTTGTGTCTGCAGATAGTTGTTTGTTATGAGCGCGTCTCTACAGGCAACTGGAGCCGGAGCACAGAGTCCTGACTCACTGACTGTAGCTAAAGTTCACAGGCAGTTAGACAGGCAGTTAGACAGGCAGTTAGACAGGCAGTTAGACAGGCAGTTAGACAGGCAGTTAGACAGGCAGTTAGACAGGCAGTTAGGCAGGCAGGCAGGCAGGCAGGCAGGCAGGCAGTTAGACAGGCAGGCAGGCAGACGCACAGACTCACACAGAGACGCACAGACACTCCTCTTTCTCCCCTCTCCCCTCTCTCTCCCTTCTCTCCCTTCTCCCCCTCTCTCGCTCCCTTCTCTCCCCTTCTCTCGCTCCTTCTCTCTCTCTCCCCTTCTCTCCCTCTCTCTTTCTCTCCCCCTCTCTCGCTCCCTTCTCTCTCCCCCCTCTCTCGCTCCCTTCTCTCCCCCTCTCTCGCTCCCTTCTCTCCCCCTCTCTCGCTCCCTTCTCTCCCCCTCTCTCGCTCCCTTCTCTCCCCCTCTCTCGCTCCCTTCTCTCCCCCTCTCTCGCTCCCTTCTCTCCCCCTCTCTCGCTCCCTTCTCTCCCCCTCTCTCGCTCCCTTCTCTCCCCCTCTCTCGCTCCCTTCTCTCCCCCTCTCTCGCTCCCTTCTCTCCCTCTCTCGCTTCTCTCGCTCCCTTCTCTCCCCCTCGCTCTCTCTCGCTCCCTTCTCTCCCCCTCTCTCGCTCCCTTCTCTCGCTCCCTCTCTCGCTCCCTTCTCTCGCTCCTTCTCTCCCCTTCTCTCGCTCCTTCTCTCTCCCCTCTCTCCTCCTTCTCTCGCTCCCCTCTCTCGCTCCCTTCTCTCGCTCCCTTCTCCCCCCTTCTCTCGCTCCCTTCTCTCTCTCTCCCTTCTCTCGCTCCTCTCTCCCTCTCTCTCCCTCTCTCTCTCCCTCCTCTTCTCTCTCTCCCTCTCTCTCTCTCCCCCCCTCTCTCCCCCTCTCTCTCTCTCCCTCTCTCTCTCCCCTCTCTCTCGCTCCCCTCTCTCTCCCTCTCTCTCGCTCCCCTCTCTCTCTCTCGCTCCCTCTCTCTCGCTCCTTCTCTCCTCCTTCTCTCTCCTCTCTCTCTCCTTCTCTCCCCTCTCTCTCTCTCCCTCTCTCTCTCCCTTCTCTCTCTCCCTTCTCTCTCTCTCTCTCTCTCCTCTCTCTCTCTCCCCTCTCTCTCCCCTCTCTCTCTCCCCTCTCTCTCTCCCTTCTCTCTCCCCTGTCTCTCGCTCCCCTGTCTCTCTCTCCCTGTCTCTCGCTCCCCTGTCTCTCTCCCCCTGTCTCTCGCTCCCTCTCTCGCTCCCCTGTCTCTCTCTCTGTCTCTCGCTCCCTCTCTCTCTAACCCCTCTCTCTCCCCCTCTCTCTCTCTCGCTCTCCTCCCTCTCTCTCGCTCCCTCTCTCTCTCCCCTCTCTCTCTCTCCCTGCTCCCTCTCTCTCTCTCCTCTCTCTCTCTCTCTCTCTCCTCTCTCTCTCCCCCTCTCTCCCCTCTCTCTCTCTCTCTCCTCTCTCCTCTCTCTCCCCCTCTCTCTCCCTTCTCTCCCCTCTCTCTCTCCCTCTCTCTCGCTCCCTTCTCTCTCCCTTCTCTCTCCCTTCTCTCCTCCTTCTCTCTCCCCTCTCCTCCCTCTCTTCTCTCCCCCTCTCTCTCTCGCTTCTCCCCTTCTCTCGCTCTCTCTCGCTCCCCTCTCGCTCCCTCTCTCGCTCCCTTCTCTCGCTCCCCTCTCTCTCGCTCCCCCTCTCTCTCTCCCTCTCTCTCTCTCTCCCCTCTCTCTCCTCTCCCTCTCTCTCTCTCCCCCCCTCTCTCTCTCTCGCTCCCCCCTCTCTCTCTCTCCCCCTCTCTCCCCTCTCTCTCTCTCTCCCTCTCTCTCTCCCTCTCTCTCTCTCTCCCTCCCTGTCTCTCCCCCTCTCCCTCTCTCTCTCTCCCCCCTCTCTCTCCCCCTCTCTCTCTCCCCCTCTCTCGCTCCCTCTCTCTCTCCCTCTCTCTCTCTCCTCTCCTCTCCCCCTCTCCTCTCTCTCTCCCCTCTCTCGCTCCCTGTCTCTCGCTCCCCTGTCTCTCGCTCCCTGTCTCTCTCCCCTGTCTCTCGCTCCCCTCTCTCTCTCCCCTCTCTCTCTCGCTCCTCTCTCGCTCCCTCTCTCTCTCTCTCTCTCTCTCGCTCCCTCTCTCTCCCTCTCTCTCCCTCTCTCTCTCTCTCTCTCTCTCTCGCTCCCCTCTCTCCTCTCTCTCCCTCTCTCTCTCTCTCGCTCCCTCTCTCGCTCCCCTCTCTCCCCTCTCTCTCTCTCTCGCTCCCCTCTCTCCCCCTCTCGCTCCCCTCTCTCCCCCTCTCTCTCTCGCTCCCTCTCTCTCTCTCTCGCTCCCCTCTCTCCTCTCTCTCGCTCCTCTCCCCTCTCTCCCCTGTCTCTCGCTCCCCTGTCTCTCGCTCCCCTGTCTCTCTCCTCCCCTGTCTCTCGCTCCCCTGTCTCTCGCTCCCTGTCTCTCGCTCCCCTGTCTCTCGCTCCCTCTCTCTCGCTCCCCTCTCTCTCGCTCCCCTCTCTCTCGCTCCCCTCTCTCCTCTCTCCCTCTCTCTCTCTCTCGCTCCCCTCTCTCCTCTCTCGCTCCCTCTCCCCCTCTCTCTCCCCTCTCTCCCCCTCTCTCTCGCTCTGTGTGTCCTCCCTCTGAGAAGGCTGTACTGGGCTCAGCAGGCAGTTAGCTGAAGCCTCTCTCCTTGCTCTCTATTGGCTGTGTCATGTCACATGTCCATGGAGTGGGCTGCCTGCCCTGTTCCTGTCTCTGGTTGTTCACATAGAATAAGCTGCAGCTATAGTGGGAAGTGGAGAGAGAGAGAGGCCGGGAGAGAGAGGCCGGGGGCGAGAAAGAGAGAGAGAAAGGGAGCGCCCAAAATGAACATGGCTAACCTCTTCAAGCACTTTTTCCGTGAGTTTTACCATTTCTGGTCTTACCCAGATTCTCTGGCTTTCTGGAAAAATGTTTCTGGTGCGATTTTACTTAGAAAAAGCAGTTTTTTTGAGAGTTTTCAAAGTTCAGTATTTGTTTTCCCTCCCAGAGTTTGGAGGGGTTCTCAGTTATTTCCTTCTTCCTCTCTCTGATTTCTGTCTGGTTTCGGGAGTTTTACATAATGTAAGAACAGCGATGTTATGTGTCAGTTGGTGCTGTCTGTGTGTTTTTAAACCCAGCTGGTGAAACGGGGCGGATGTGAGTCGGAAAGCCCGATGCTAAAGCCCGATGCTAAAGCCCGATGCTAAAGCCTGGGATTGCTGCCTAACACACACACACACACACACGACCCTCTGTAATCCTACTATGCTGGAGTGGGCTGTAGTCTATAGTCTATGCTGCCCTACCAAGAAAAAAGGTAGTAACTGCTCTGAGAAAAATGTATTTTATTTACCTCGGTTTCACAGTATCTCTATACAGTTACTGATAACATGACCCACATTTTCTCCTGAACACAATAGAGGCAGGGCACTAGTCCACATGATTAAGCATGTTTTAATGTAACTGTGGGCTGTAGTCTATAGTGGGCTGTAGTCTATAGTGGGCTGTAGTCTATAGTGGGCTGTAGTCTATAGTGGGCTGTAGTCTATAGTGGGCTGTAGTCTATAGTGGGCTGTAGTCTATAGTGGGCTGTAGTCTATAGTGGGCTGTAGTCTATAGTGGGCTGTAGTCTATAGTGGGCTGTAGTCTATAGTGGGCTGTAGTCTTGTGGTCTATAGTGGGCTGTAGTCTTGTGGTCTATAGTGGGCTGTGGTCTTGTGGTCTATAGTGGGCTGTAGTCTTGTGGGCTGTAGTCTTGTGGTCTATAGTGGATCTGTAGTCTTGTGGTCTATAGTGGATCTGTAGTCTTGTGGTCTATAGTGGATCTGTAGTCTTGTGGTCTATAGTGGGCTGTAGTCTTGTGGTCTATAGTGGATCTTGTTTCTTGTGGTCTATAGTGGATCTGTAGTCTTGTGGTCTATAGTGGATCTGTAGTCTTGTGGTCTATAGTGGATCTGTAGTCTTGTGGTCTATAGTGGATCTGTAGTCTTGTAGTCTATAGTGGATCTGTAGTCTTTGTGCTGTATTCTTGTGGTCTATAGTGGGCTGTAGTCTTGTATTCTATAGTGGGCTGTAGTCTTGTATTCTATAGTGGGCTGTAGTCTTGTATTCTATAGTGGGCTGTAGTCTTGTATTCTATAGTGGGCTGTAGTCTTGTGGTCTATAGTGGATCTGTAGTCTTGTGGTCTATAGTGGATCTGTAGTCTTGTGGTCTATAGTGGATCTGTAGTCTTGTGGTCTATAGTGGATCTGTAGTCTTGTGGTCTATAGTGGATCTGTAGTCTTGTGGTCTATAGTGGATCTGTAGTCTTGTGGTCTATAGTGGATCTGTAGTCTTGTGGTCTATAGTGGATCTGTAGTCTTGTGGTCTATAGTGGATCTGTAGTCTTGTGGTCTATAGTGGATCTGTAGTCTTGTGGTCTATAGTGTGGATCTGTAGTCTTGTGGTCTATAGTGGATCTGTAGTCTTGTGGTCTATAGTGGGCTGTAGTCTTGTGGTCTATAGTGGATCTGTAGTCTTGTGGTCTATAGTGGATCTGTAGTCTTGTGGTCTATAGTGGATCTGTAGTCTTGTGGTCTATAGTGGATCTGTAGTCTTGTGGTCTATAGTGGATCTGTAGTCTTGTGGTCTATAGTGGATCTGTAGTCTTGTGGTCTATAGTGGATCTGTAGTCTTGTGGTCTATAGTGGATCTGTAGTCTTGTGGTCTATAGTGGATCTGTAGTCTTGTGGTCTATAGTGGATCTGTAGTCTTGTGGTCTATAGTGGGTCTGTAGTCTTGTGGTCTATAGTGGATCTGTAGTCTTGTGGTCTATAGTGGATCTGTAGTCTTGTGGTTTATAGTGGATCTGTAGTCTTGTGGTCTATAGTGGATCTGTAGTCTTGTGGTCTATAGTGGATCTGTAGTCTTGTGGGCTGTAGTGGATCTGTAGTCTTGTGGGCTGTAGTCTTGTGGTCTATAGTGCTGCAGTTTTACTGGATAATAATCCATTCTAGGTTCTTATCCATGTTTTGGAACTGAAGAGTATTTGGAAAGATGACTAAGCAGTAAACAAGTCTAGCTGGTTTCAGTCTGTAGAGTACATGTCATTTAAGGGGGGCTAGTCGTCTGACTCCCCTGTAGCCCAGGGAGGGTCCCTGCTTGGAGGGGCTCTGGTTAGTGGGTCAGCCCTCCCGCTGTGTCGATTGATGATTCAAGGGTATCTCCTCCTCAGCCAGTTATCAGGAACAAGAATGTGATTACAGAGATACTTCTTTACACCTCCTCTCTCTTTACCCTCCCCTCTCTTTACCCTCTCCTCCTCTCTCTCCTCTCTTTACCCTCTCCTCTCTTTACCCTCTCCTCTCTTTACCCTCTCTCTCCTCTCTTTAGCCTCTCCTCTCTTTACCCTCCTCTCCCCTCTCCTCTCTTTACCCTCCTCTCCTGTCTTTACCCTCCCCACCTCACTGCTATGATTCTTCTTCAAAAGGCCTGGTGAGAAATTATGAGACTTAAACTGAACAAAAAAGGTTGTATTATGAAACTCAAGATAACTGACCAAGTATGAATGATTTAACTCTTTCATTGAATCAGATGGCTCATTCATCACAAAACCATTTGATGTTGACAGTTATTTTAATGATTACTTCATTGGCAAAGTGGTCAAACTTAGGCAGGAAATGCCAACAACAAACTGAGCAATTATATTCATGCATAAAAAAAACAAGTAATGAAAGAAAATCATTGCAATTTTAGTATTTCATAAAGTTAGTGTGGGAGAGGTGTTATCGATCAATAATGACAAACCTCCTGGCATTGACCACTTAGATGGAAAGTTACTGAGGATGGTAGGAGTGGCTATAGACTCAGCCATCTGTCATATCTTTCTGGGGGTGTAACAGGTGGGGGTGTAACAGGTGGGTCTGGACAGAGTGATGTAGTTGATGGGGGTGTAACAGGTGGGTCTGGACAGGGTGATGTAGTTGATGGGGGTGTGACAGGTGGGTCTGAACAGAGTGATGTAGTTGATGGGGGTGTAACAGGTGGGTCTGGACAGGGTGATGTAGTTGATGGGGTGTAACAGGTGGGTCTGGACAGGGTGATGTAGTTGATGGGGGTGTAACAGGTGGGTCTGGACAGGGTGATGTAGTTGATGGGGGTGTAACAGGTGGGTCTGGACATTCAAAATTGTATAATAATAAGCAAGTCCTGCAGGCTAGTTTTATCTTGATTATTGTCCGGTCGTAAGTGTTGCTAAGAAAGATCTAGTTAAGCTGCAGGTGGCCCAGAACAGAGCGGCACGTTCTGCTCTTCATTGTGATCAGAGGGCTGATATAAATAAATACTATGCTGCCAGTCTCTCTTGGCTAAGAGTTGAGGAGAGACTGTAGCATCACTTCTTTTTATAAGAAACATTAATATGTTGGAAATCCCAAATTGTTTGCATAGTCAATTTACACACATCTCTGACACACACACTTACCCCACCAGACATGCCACCAGGGGTCTTTTCACAGTCCCCAAACCCAGAACAAATTCCAGAAAGAGTACAGTATTATATAGAGCCCTTATTGCATGGAACTTCATCTCATATTGCTCAAATAAACAACAAACAGATAAAGCAACATCTCACGGCACAACGCCTCTCCTCTATTTGACCCAGATAGTGTGTGTGTGTATTGATGTGTAGGCTATTTGACCCAGATAGTGTGTGTGTACATATTGATGTGTAGGCTATTTGACCCAGATAGTGTGTGTGTATGTATTGATGTGTAGGCTATTTGACCCAGATAGTGTGTGTGTATTGATGTGTAGGCTATTTGACCCAGATAGTGTGTGTGTGTGTATTGATGTGTAGGCTATTTGACCCAGATAGTGTGTGTGTATGTATTGATGTGTAGGCTATTTGACCCAGATAGTGTGTGTGTATGTATTGATGTGTAGGCTATTTGACCCAGATAGTGTGTATTGATGTGTAGGCTATTTGACCCAGATAGTGTGTGTGTATGTATTGATGTGTCTAGGCTATTTGACCCAGATAGTGTGTGTGTGTATTGATGTATTGATGTGTAGGCTATTTGACCCAGATAGTGTGTGTGTATGTATTGATGTGTAGGCTATTTGACCCAGATAGTGTGTGTGTGTATTGATGTGTAGGCTATTTGACCCAGATAGTGTGTGTGTATGTATTGATGTGTAGGCTATTTGACCCAGATAGTGTGTATTGATGTGTAGGCTATTTGACCCAGATAGTGTGTGTGTGTGTATTGATGTGTAGGCTCTGTGCCTTTAATTGTTTTTGTTTAGTTCTGTCCTTGAGCTGTTCTGTGTAGACCCCAGGAAGGGTAGCTTCTGCTTTTTGCAACAGCTAATGGGATCCTAGTAAAATACCAAATAACCTCCCCTCACTCCCTCACTCCCTCCCCCCCCTCTCCCTCATTCCCTCCCCCTCCTCTCCCTCATTCCCTCCCCCTCTCTCTCCCTCATTCCCTCCCCCTCTCTCTCCCTCATTCCCTCCCTCCCCTCCCTCCCTTTCTGTTTCCTGCCTTGGCCTCCTCAGCGAGTGAGAGGAAGCTCTAATTTGAGACACATTTCTCCCGAGGAGCAGCAACAGGAAGTGAGGGGGAGGCAGATGGCTGGGTCTGTTGAAGAACAGCTAGCTCCGTAAACCTGATAGACAGACAGAGGAAATATCCACACCACCATTTGGGGCGGCAGGTAGCCTAGTGGTTAGGGCGTTGGGACAGTTCCCGAAAGGTTGCTGGATTGAATCCCCGAGCTGACAAGGTACAAATCTGTCATTCTGCCCCTGAACAAGGCAGTTAACCCACTGTTCCCTGGTAGGCCATCATTGTAAATAAGAATTTGTTCCTAACTGACTTGCCTAGTTAAATAAAAAAATTGATAAAAATGGTCTGTTGGATAGATCACAACTACTGCATTAGTCTATAACCCTAGGAGAAGTCTCTCTGTGGGATAACCCTTAGACAAGTTGATATAACCCTAGGAGAAGTCTCTCTATAGGATAACCCTTAGACAAGTTGATATAACCCTAGGAGAAGTCTCTATAGACTAACCCTTAGACATAACCCTAGGAGAAGTCTCTCTGTGGGATAACCCTTAGACAAGTTGATATATTCAAAAATTGATTACATTATTTTGTTTCCTCGTCAATCTACTCACAATACACGTAACAGTAACTAAGGTTCAGGGTAGAGTACCGGGTAGCAGGGTAGTAACAGTAACTAAGGTTCAGGGTAGAGTAGCAGGGTAGTAACAGTAACTAAGGTTCAGGGTAGAGTACCGGGTAGCAGGGTCGTAACAGTGACTAAAGTTCAGGGCAGGGTACTGGGTGGAGGCTGGCTAGTGGGACTATTTAAAGTCTGATTACCTTGAGACAGAATGTGTTTTTCAGTCTCTCGGTCCCACCTTTGATGCACCTGTACTGACTTGGCCTTCTGAATGGTAGCAGGGTGAACAGGACACGGCTTGGGTGTCTGAGGTCCTTGATGATCTTCTTGTCCTTCCTGTGACACCGGGTGCTGTAGGTGTCCTGGAGGGCAGGTAGTTTGGCCCCGGTGATGCGTTGGGCAGACCGACCACCTTCTGGAGAGCCCTGTGGTTGTGGACGGTGCAGTTGCCCTACCAGGCGGTGATACAGCCCAACAGGATGCTCTCAATGGTGCGTCTGTAAAAGTTTGAGGAACTTAGGGGCCAAGCCGAATTTCTAAAGCCTCCTGAGGTTGAAAAGGCACTGATGCGCCTTCCCCACACTTTCTGTGTGGGTGGACCATTTTAGATTGTCAGTGACGTGTACGATGAGGAACTTGAAGCAGGCCCACCACTGTTGTCGTCTGTAAACTTGATGATTGAGTTGGAAACGTGCGTGGCCACGCAGTCATGGGTGAACAGGGAGTCCAGAAGGGGGCTGAGCATGTACCCTTGTGGGGCCCCTGTGTTGAGGATCAGTGAAGTAGAGGTGGTGTTACTTAACCTCACCACCTGGGGGCGGCCCGTCAGGAAGTCCAGGACCCAGTTGCACAGGGAGGGGTTCAGACCCAGGGCCCCGAGCTCAATGATGAGCTTGGAGAATACTATGCTGTTGAAGGCTTAACTGTTGGGATATAAAGTATAATTTTTTATTTAGTTGTATTTATATATAGTTATGTATTTTTCCTCGCCCTGATCTCGTCGACTTTATTGTCCATGGACTGAACAGTAGCGAGTAATATACTTGGAAGCGGTGGATGTCATGCCTCCTGAGTCGCAGCCGAGGAGCAGTCTGGGATAAGTGGAAATGTTTTGTGGAGTACGAACAAAGGATCCAATTGAGGAAAGTCATATTTCTGGGTATCGATTGGTAAAAGATGTATTTTTAAAAAGCTGACACTGAATATACCTTTTTGAGGATGGTGATGTTTTTAATTAGGCTTTGGATGGTGTGTCAATACACCCAGAAACTAAGAAGATACAGGAATCCTTCCTAACTCAGTTGCCAGAGAGGAAGGAAACTGCTCAGGGATTTCACCATGAAACTAATGGTGATTTTCATACCGTTTTAATGGCTGTGATAGGAGAGAACCGAGAATGTATTAACAACGTTGTAGCTACTCCGTAATACTAACCTAAATTACAGTGGTGCAAATCTAACACATCACTGAGTACGGCTTTCCATATTTTCAAGCATTGTGGTGGCTGTATCATGTCATAGGTATACTTGTCTTCAGCAAGGCATGGTGAGTTTTTCAGGATAAAAGGAAACAAGTAGAGCTAAGCACAGGCAATATCCTAGAGGAGAACCTGGTTGTCTGCTTTCCAACAGACACTGGGAGACATTCACTTTTCAGCAGAACATTAACCTACAACACAAGGCCAAATATATACTGGAGTATCTTACCAAGAAAACCGTGAATGTTCCTGAGTGGCAGAGTTACAGTTTTAACTGAAATCTGGTTAAATCTATTGCAAATGGCTTTCCAGAAAATATAAACAACAAACCAGACAGAGCAAGAATAATGAGCAAATGTTTCACAATCCAGGTGTGGAAATCTCTTGGAGATGTTCCCAAAAAGACTCACAGCTGTAATCTCGGTCAAAGGTATTTCTAGCACTTATTGACCATTAGAGGAAGGGGAAGAGGAGGGACAGGAGGAGGGGGGACAGGCGGAGGGACACGAGAAGGTTGGGCGACAGGAGGAAGAGGCATTGGCTTCCTTCCTCAATGACCACCGCTCAGTGTTTCCTCTCGCCTCACTTTTCTTAGACAATAAGGCTGTTTCCTCATCTCCTCCCTCTGCTGCTGCCTCGGCCACATTCTCAACACCAATATGCTGGTTACTTATGCTATTATGCACATAGCAACACGGTCTAGGAAAAGATGCCAATTCAACAACGCACTGATGTTTCAGAACTGTGGACAGGGACTGCTATCCAACATTGGAGAAAACACATTTTTTATAATATTACAGTTGAAGTCGGAAGTTTACAAACATCTTAGCCAAATACATTTAAACTTTGTTTTTCACAATTCCTGACATTTAATCCTAGTAAAGATTCCCTGTTTTAGGTCAGTTAGGATCACCACTTTATTTTAAGAATGTGAAATGTCAGAATAATAGTAGTGATTTATTTCAGCTTTTATTTATTTCATCACATTCCCAGTGGGTCAGAAGTTTACATACACTCAATTAGTATTTGGTATTATTTCCTTTAAATTGTTTAACTTGGGTCAAATGTTTCAGGTAGCCTTCCACAAGCTTCCCACAATAAGTTGGGTGAATTTTGGCCCATTCCTCCTGACAGAGCTGGTGTGACTGAGTCAGATTTGTAGGCCTCCTGGCTCGCACACGCTTTTTCAGTTCTGCCCACAAATGTTCTATGTGATTGAGGTCGAGGCTTTGTGATGGCCACTCCAATACCTTGACTTTGTTGTCCTTAAGCCATTTAGCCACAACTTTGGAAGTATGCTTGGGGTCATTGTCCATTTGGAAGACCCATTTGCGACCAAGCTTTAACTTCCTGCCTGATGTCTTAAGATGTTGCTTCAATATATCCACCTATTTTCCCTCCCTCATGATGCCATCTATTTTGTGAAGTGCACCAGTCTCTCCTGCAGCAAATCACCCCCACAACATGATGCTGCCATCCCCATGCTTCACGGTTGGGATGGTGTTCTCCGGCTTGCAAGCCTCCCCCTTTATCATCCAGACATAACGCTGGTCATTATGGCCAAACAGTTCTATTTTTGTTTAATTTCTCCAAAAAGTACGATCTTTGTCCCCATGTACAGTTGCAAACCGTAATCTGTCTTTTTTATGGCAGTTTTGGAGCAGTGGTTTCTTCCTTTCTGAGCAGCCTTTCAGGTTATGTCGATATAGGACTTGTTTTACTGAGGATATAGATAATTTTGTACCTGTTTCCTCCAGCATCTTCACAAGGTCCTTTGCTGCTGTTCTGCGATTGATTTGCACTTTTTGCACCAAAGTACGTTCATCTCTGGGAGACAGAACGCTTCTCCTTCCTGAGCGCTATGACGGCTGCGTGGTCCCATGGTGTTTATACTTGCGTACCGTTGTTTGTACAGTTGAACGTGGTACCTTCAGGCGTTTGGAAATTGCTCCCAAGGATGAACCAGACTTGTCGGTCTACAATTATTTTTTCTGAGGTCTTGGCTGATTTCTTTTGATTTTCCCATGATGTCAAGCAAAGAGGCACTGAGTATGAAGGTAGGCCTTGAAATACATCCACAGGTACACCTCCAATTGACTCAAATGATGTCCATTAGCCTGTCAGAAGCTTCTAAAGCCATGACATCATTTTCTGGAATTTTCCAAGCTGTTTAAAGGCACAGTCAACTTCTGACCCACTGGAATTGTGATACAGTGAAATAATCTGTCTGTAAACAATTGTTGGAAAAATGACTTGTGTCCTGCACAAAGTAGATGTCCCAACCAACTTGCCAAGACTATAGTTTGTCAACAAGAACGTTGTGGAGTGATTGAAAAATGGGGTCAGCCCTAGTGACTGTAGAAGGTTTTAAGGTGTATATGTTGGAATGGTTTAGAGAGCTCAGTGGTAGCTCTGATGAAGGACGTGAGGCCGATACGTTAGCTAAATTAATTGATACTGGCAAGCACAATGTGCAAGTTTTTCCTGATCTATCGCACAGTCCCATACATTGGTGTTTTTGTTGCTTCCTGAGATGAGTAGAGTACTTTGATGAATGAATACCATTTTAGATCACGTTAGGACAGGCGTTTTACACAATCAGGCTTATACATGACTATTAGGACTGGAACAATACAGCACAGCCCTGACAAGCTCAGACACGTTGACGTGACAGACACCCCAGATGCCCTAGAATACCACCTCTTATCTTAGTCCAGTGATATCCTCCTATCACTCCAGAGGATACCGACTACCATAGACCACCATAACTAGCTGATATTAGCGGGGGTGCGGGCGGGTGAGTGGGATGGTGGGGGATGCCAGCCAGGCAAACAAAGTGATCAGTCTCGGGCCTCATGCTATTTTAATGCAAAGTGGTTGTTTTGAATAGTGGAGGAAAAAAATCAATTCCCTTGATGTCCAGTGTGATAACACTACTGTCTCCTCTCTAGTTCTATACAGTTGAAGTTGGAAGTTTACATACACCTCATCCAAATACATTTAAACTACCTTTACTGACATTTAATCCTAGTAAATATTCCCTGTCAGTTTCGATCACCACTTTATTTTAAGAATGTGAAATGTCATAATAGAGAGAATTATTTATTTCAGCTTTTTATTTCTTTCATCACATTCCCAGTGAGTCAGAAGTTTACATATAATCCATTAGTATTTGGTAGCATTGTCCATCAGCTTCTCCATGTGGTCTCCCTAAAGACTGGTTATCAGTTTAAAGACTTGTAGCTTTTTGTCTAAGAGTCTAGTTTTGCCTTATAGAGGGTATCTTTTTGTCTAGTACGGCCTTATAGGCCTTATGACTTTACTTTTGACCTTTTTAGTTTTGAGTTGACAGGGTCTGTTCTCAGGGCCTGTACTGACCTGTTGCTTTTTTCTCACTGTGTTGTGGCTCTCTCCATGTGGAGTCTAATGATGGGGTCTACCTGCCTGGCCTTTAGTTCTGCTGGCTCATCAAACTACCATGGGACTGGCTGTCTGTCAGCTGTCTCCATGTGGAGTCTAATGATGGGGTCTACCTGCCTGGCCTTAGTTCTGCTGGCTCATCAAACTACCATGGTACTGGCTGTCTGTCAGCTGTCTCTGTCTGTCGGCTGTCTCCATGTGGAGTCTAATGATGGGGTCTACCTGCCTGGCCTTAGTTCTGCTGGCTCATCAAACTACCATGGTACTGGCTGTCTGTCAGCTGTCTCCATGTGGAGTCTAATGATGGGGTCTACCTGCCTGGCCTTAGTTCTGCTGGCTCATCAAACTACCATGGGACTGGCTGTCTGTCAGCTGTCTCTCTGTCTGTCAGCTTGCTGTCTGTCTGGCTGGGTCTGGCTGTCTGTCAGCTTGCTGTCTGTCTGGCTGGGTCTGGCTGTCTGTCAGCTGGCTGTCTGTCAGCTGGCTGTCTGTCAGCTGGCTGTCTGTCAGCTGTCTCTGTCTGTCGGCTGTCTCTCTGTCTGTCGGCTGTCTCTCTGTCTGTCGGCTGTCTGTCTGTCGTCTGTCGGCTGTCTGTCGGCTGTCTGTCGGCTGTCTGTCGGCTGTCTCTGTCTGTCGGCTGTCTCTGTCTGTCGGCTGTCTCTATCTGTCGGCTGTCTCTATCTGTCGGCTGTCTCTATCTGTCGGCTGTCTCTGTCTGTCGGCTGTCTCTGTCTGTCGGCTGTCTCTCTGTCTCTGGCTGTCTCTCTGTCTCTGTCTGTCGGCTGGGTCTGGCTGTCTGGCTGGGTCTGGCTGTCAGCTGTCTCTGTCTGTTGGCTGTCTCTCTGTCTGTCAGCTGTCTCTCTGTTTGTCGGCTGTAACCGCAGACCTCCTCACTCCTTCACAGACCAGACGGTCTCTGGTTCACCCTGTTACCAAGGAGACCTCCTTCACAGACCAGACGGTCTCTGGTTCACCCTGTTACCAAGGAGACCTCCTCACTCCTTCACAGACCAGACGGTCTTTGGTTCACCCTGTTACCAAGGAGACCTCCTTCACAGACCAGACGGTCTCTGGTTCACCCTGTTACCAAGGAGACCTCCTCACTCCTTCACAGACCAGACGGTCTCTGGTTCACCCTGTTACCAAGGAGACCTCACTCCTTCACAGACCAGACGGTCTCTGGTTCACCCTGTTACCAAGGAGACCTCCTCACTCCTTCACAGACCAGACGGTCTCTGGTTCATCCTGTTACCAAGGAGACCTCACTCCTTCACAGACCAGACGGTCTCTGGTTCACCCTATTAGCAAGGAGACCTCCTCACTCCTTCACAGACCAGACTGGCATTCTGCCAGACCAGTGACTCATTCCCCTCCCATCTGGTCCCACATCACACTAGAGGCTTCATTCCACAATCTACTGACTGTTGACATCTAGTGGAAGGCGTAGCAAGTGCGATCAGATCCATATCTTATTTGGATGTGAATAGGCGATGAGTGGAAAATCAACCAGCCCCAGAATTTCCACTTCCTGTTTACAAGTTTGCCTGCCCTATGAGTTCTGTTATACTCACAGACATAATTCATACAGTTTTAGAAACTTCGGAGTGTTTTCTATCCAATATGCATATATAAACATCTGGGACAGAGTAGGAGGCAGTTCACTATGGGCACGCAATTCATCCAAAGTGAAAATGCTGCCCCCTATCCCTAAAAGGTTAAACTTTCTAGTGCAGGCGTTCCGCTAGCGGAACCCCTCAACAACATTACAAATGAAAAGGCAGTATGCGAAATTCAAAAATATTTTTTTGTAATATGTAACTTTCACTCATTAACAAGTCCAATCCAATATGAAAGATAAACATCTTGTTAATCCATCGTGTCCGATTTCAAAAATGTTTTACAGTGAAAGCACAACATATGATTATGTTAGGTCATAGCCAAGTCAAAAAACACAGCCATTTTTCCAGCCAAAGATAGGAGTCACAAAAAGCATAACTAGAGATAAAATGAATCACTGACCTTTGATGATCTTCATCAGATGACACTCATAGGACATCATGTTACACAATACATGTATGTTTTGTTCGATAATGTGCATATTTACATCCAAAAATCTCAGTTTACGTTGGCGCGTTACGTGCAGTAATGTTTTGATTCCAAAACATCCGGCGATTTTACAGAAATACTCACAATAAACATTGATAAACGATACAAGGGTTATTCACATAACTAAAGATAGACTTCTTCTTAATGCAACCGCTGTGTCAGATTTTAAAAAAAACGGAAAAAGCATAATCTGAGAAAGGCGCTCAGAGCCCAATCCAGTCAGAGAAATATCCGCCATTTTGGAGTCAACAGAAGTTAGAAATAACACTAAATATTCACTTACCTTTGATGATCTTTATCAGAATGCACTCCCAGGAAACCCAGTTTGACGACAAATGACTGATTTGTTCCATAAAGTCCATAATTCATGTCCAAATAGCCACTTGTTGTTAGCGTGTTCAGCCCACTAATTCATCTTCATGAGGCGCGGGCACTTTGTCCAGACAAAAACTCGAAAAGTTCCGTTACAGGTCGTAGAAACAAGTCAAACGATGTATGGAATCAATCTTTAGGATGTTTTTAACATAAAACATCAATAATGTTCCAACCGGAGAATTCCTATGTCTGAAGAAAAGCTCTTGAACGAGAGGTAACTCAGTCGGGGGCGTGTGCCTGAGACACTCTGCCAGACCACTGACTCAAACAGGTCTCATGAGCCCCTCCTTTATAGTAGAATCCTCATTCATGTTTCTAAAGACGGTTGACATCTAGTGGAAGCCATAGGAAGGTGCAACTTTATCCATATCCCACTGTGTATTCGGTAGGCCAAGCTTTGAAAAACTACAAACCTCAGATGTCCCACTTCCTGGTTGGATTTTTCTCAGGTTTTTCACCTGTCATATGAGTTCTGTTATACTCACAGACATCATTCAAACCGTTTCAGAAACATCAGAGTGTATTCTATCCAATAGTAAAAATATTATGCATATATTAGCATCTGGGACAGAGTAATTCACTCTGGGCCCGCTATTCATCCAAAAGTGAAAATGCTGCCCCCTATCCCAAAAAGATTAAGTTTGCTGATGACACGACAGTGGTAGGCCTGATCACCGACAAAGATGAGACCGCCTATAGGGAAGAGGTATGAGACCTGACCGTGTGGTGCCGGGACATCAACCTCTCCCTCAATGTTAGCAAGACAAAGGAGCTGATTGTGGACTACAGGGCCGAACACAACCCATTCACATCGACAAGGCTGTAGCGGAGTGGGTTGAGAACTTCAAGTCCCTTGCTGTCCACATCGCTAAGGATCTATCATGGTCCACACACACCAACATAGTCGTGAAGAGGGCACAACAATGACTCTTCCCCTGCAGAAGGCTGAAAAGATTTGTCATGGGCTCTCAGATCCTCAAAGTCTACAGCTGCATCATCTCTATACCAGGCGGTGTCAAAGGAAGGCCCTAGAAAATGTCTACAGCTGCATCATCTCTATACCAGGCGGTGTCAAAGGAAGGCCCTAGAAAATGTCAGACTCCAGCCACTCAAGTCTTAGACTGAAAAAAAATATAAGAAATTTGAAATCATTTAAACTTTCACTTTTGATTCTTAAGTATATTTGGGCAATTACATTTATTTTTGATGCTTACGTATATTTAAAACCAAATACTTTTGGACTTTTATTTAAGTATTTTTTTACCGGGTGACTTTCACTTTTATTTCAGTCGTTTTCTATTAAGGTATCTTTACGTTTACTCAAGTATGACAATTGGGTTGTTTTTCCTCCACTGCTGGTGATGATGGTAGTATGTATTGTGTTCATGTGTGGCTCACTTGGTAGAGTGTTTGCAATGGCAGGGTTGTGGGTTTGTTTCCCACCTGGGCCACCCCAAGTCGCTTTGGATAAAAGGGTCTTCTTAAATGGCAGATATGATTTATTATTATATTAGCTATGATCACACACACAAGTTTCACCCTTTTTATAATATCCCATGGTGCATCGCTCCCTGTCCTAACAGACCATAATATAACTGTCTGAATACCCTCTCAGTAACTATGACAACCTCTCCTGGTGTTTCCCAACAGGCATCGGGAAGGTGAAGCGGAAAACGGGAATGCGTGACACGGCCTCGAACGCCGACGCCGACACGTGCTCCGACAATGGCGAGCGCCTTTACGACCTCAACCTGCCGGCGCTCGTCAAGTTCAGCTACACCGCCGAGCGTGAGGATGAGCTCTCATTGGTTAAGGGTACACGCGTCATCGTCATGGAGAAGTGTAGCGATGGCTGGTGGCGTGGGGGGTACCAGGGGTGTTCCGGATGGTTCCCTTCCAACTACGTGACGGAGGACGCAGATGGGACAGCGGGGGGAGGAGGGGGCGACAGTTTGGGGGACCCAATAGGGTCACTGACTGAGAAGCTAGCAGCAGTGGTTCACAGTGTGTCTAACGGGAACCGGAGACTCCACACGGTGCAGGCGCTGTACCCTTTCAGCTCGGGGAACGACGAGGAGCTGAACTTTGAGAAGGGAGAGGTGATGGAGGTGGTAGAGAAACCAGACAACGACCCTGAGTGGTGGAAGTGCCGTAAAGCAGATGGACAACTGGGACTAGTGCCTAAGAACTACGTCAATGTGCTACCTCCCCAGCAGGACTCCACTGCCCAGAATGCCTCACCGGACCCCGCGGGGCCGCCCACGCCCGACTGTGACTACATCTCTCCGGCCACGGTGGGGCGGTTTGCTGGGAAGCCATGGTACTATGGCAAGGTGACGCGTCATCAGGCAGAGGTGGCTCTCAACCAGAGAGGAGTGGAGGGAGACTTCCTCATCAGAGACTCTGAGTCATCGGTGAGTCCTGACTTCTATCTATAACTCCCATCTATACAACTCCATCTATACAGCCGTCTGTAGAGAGCTGTACATCCCAGGGTTTTAGATGTTTATAAGTTAGGGAGACTCCTCATCAGAGACTAGGTCATCGGTGAGTCCTGACTGCTATCTATAACTCCATCTATACAGCCGTCTGTAGAGAGCTGTACTGAGTCTAGGTCATCGGTGAGTCCTGACCTTCATATATAGCCCAGGGTTTTAGACGTTTATAAGTTAGGGGGACTTCCTCATCAGAGGTGCCAAGGTGTCTTTATTTAGACAGGGAGTCAATGCTGAGACCAAGGTGTCTTTATTTAGATAGAGTCAATGCTGAGACCAAGGTCTCATTATTTAGATAGAGAGTCAATGCTGAGACCGAGGTGTCTTTATTTAGACAGGGAGTCAATGCTGAGACCGAGGTGTCTTTATTTAGACACTGAGAATCTGAGATCAATAAAAACGACCTAGTCTTGAATCCATCACTAGCCAAGGCCCAGGGTGTGTGGAGGAGACCTATTGTACAATATATGAGGAGAAATTATAGTCCTAAAGAAGCATTTCAGTTTCACTGACTCAACCACTGATATGCATCTCGCTGACTGGCGATGGTCAATGCCCTCGTGCCAGAAGCCTGTCTCTTGTTTTACTTAGTGAAACAATGCTGTTCCCTCAATAGGCCCATTTGGAAGTTGATGACATGGCAGCCTGCAGTCAAACTAGGCTTTTCTTTTCAGCAGGAACCATTTGCTTTCCAACCTGTGATTGTATTTGAAATCTTGCTAAAAGCCTGCCTTGTCTGCATGCTATTCACTGACACATTTGGCGCCCTTCCCGACTGTCGGCATGGGGGGCGGCAGGTAGCCTAGTGGTTAGAGTGTAGAGGCGGCAGGTAGCCTAGTGGTTAGAGCGTTGGGCCAGTAACCAGCAGGTAGCCTAGTGGTTAGAGTGTAGAGGCGACAGGTAGCCTAGTGGTTAGAGCGTTGGGCCAGTAACCAGCAGGTAGCCTAGTGGTTAGAGCGTTGGGTCAGTAACCAGCAGGTAGCCTAGTGGTTAGAGCGTTGGGCCAGTAACCAGCAGGTAGCCTAGTGGTTAGAGCGTTGGGCCAGTAACCAGCAGGTAGCCTAGTGGTTAGAGGCAGGTAGCCTAGTGGTTAGAGGCAGGTAGCCTAGTGGTTAGAGCGTTGGGCCAGTAACCGAGAGGTTGCAAGATCAAATCCCTGAGCTGACAAGGTAAAAATCTGTCCTCCTGCCCCTGAACAAGGCAGTTATCTCACTGTTCCCCGGTAGGCCGTCATTGAAAATAAGAATTTGTTCTTAACTGACTTCCCTAGTTAAATAAAAACATTTGTAAAAATGTCTTGGGATTGGGCTATACACAATCCACAGCTAGTCTATTGTTTTTAAAGAAGCTATTGATCCTCTGTGGCTAAACTACAGGCCTACTCATGGTTTAGTATTTTCAATGATTTAATTTCTTTCTGAACAGACAGATGTAATTCTATCATTTTGGCCAAGTTATTTCAGGTTATCAGGGGTGATTACAGGACCTCTCGCATTTAACCTTTAACCCTATTTAACTAGGCATGTCAGTTCAGAACAAATTCTTACTAACGATGATGGCGGTGGTCTATACAGGGGGTCTATACAGTCTCCTCTCTTCTGGGAAGGCTTTAATATGGAGTTGGTCCCCCCTTTGCTGCTATAACAGCCTCCACTCTTCTGGGAAGGCTTTAATATGGAGTTGGTCCCCTCTTTGCTGCTATAACAGCCTCCACTCTTCTGGGAAGGCTTTCCACTAGATGTTGGAACATTGCTGTGGGACTTGCTTCCATTCAGACACAAGCATTAATGAGGCCTGATTAGGCCTTACTCGCAGTCGGCATTCTAATTCATCCCAAAGGTGTTCGATGGGGTTGAAGTCAGGATTCTGAGCAGGCCAGTCAACTTATTCTACACCAATCTTCAAGGGGCTGTTGTCATGCTGAAACAGGAAAGGTCCTTCCCCAAACTGTTGCCACACAGTTGGAAGCACAGAATCATCTAGAATGTCATTGTGTGCTGTAGCGTTGATTTTCCTTCACTGGGACTAAAAGACCTTGTCCAAACCATGAAAAACAGCCCCAGACCATTATTCCTCCTCCACCAAACTTTACAGTGAGCACTATGCATTAATGCAGGTAGCGTTCTCCTGGCATCGGCCAAACCCAGATTAGTGTGTCAGACTGCCAGATGGTGAAGCGTGATTCATCACTCCAGAGAACGTGTTTCCACTGCTCCAGAGTCCAATAGCGGCGATCTGTACACCACTCCACCCGATGATTGGCATTGCGCATGGTGATCTTAGGCTTGTGTGCGGCTGCGCGGCCATGGAAACCCATTTCATGAAGAGGCAGTTTGGAAGTCGATAGTGAGTGTTGCTACGGAGGACATATTCTTTTTTACTTCAGCACTCGGCCATCCTGTTCTGTGAGCTTGTTTAGCCTACTATTTTGCTGTTGATCCGTTGTTGCTTCTAGAAGTTTCACTCCTCTTTCTATTCTGGTTAGAGACAGTTTGCGCTGTTCTGTGAAGGGAGTAGTACACAGCGTTGGACGAGATCTTCAGTTTCTTGGCAATTTCTCGCATGGAATAGTTTTCATTTCTCAAAACCGGAATAGACTGACGAGTTTCAGAAGAAAGGTCTTTGTTTCTGTCCATTTTGAGCCTGTAATCGAACCCACAGATGCTGATGCTCCAGATACTCAACTAGTCTAAAGAAGGCCCGTTGTATTACTTCTTTAAGCAGGACAACAGTTTTCAGCTGTGCTAACATACATGCAAAAGGGTTTTCTAATGATCAATTAGCCTTTTAAAATGATAAACTTGGATTAGCTAACAGAACGTGCCACTGGAACACAGGAGTGATGGTTGCTGATAATGGACCTCTGTACGCCTATGTAGATATTCCATTAAAAATCAGCCGTTTCCAGCTACAGTAGTCATATACAACATTAACAATGTCTACAATGTATTTCTGATCAATTTGATGTTATTTTAATGGACCACAAAAAATGTGCTCTTCTTTCAACAACAAGGACATTTCTAAGTGACCCCAAACTTTTGAACGGTAGTGTGTATATATTAGTCTCTGCTGTAACCAATGAGCTTTATCTTGACATCTAGCCACTTGGCTAGCAAGTTAACAAACCAAATGCACTGCTGGAGCCCTGGGCTGGACATCATTGACTTCTTATATTATACTTATAGTTATAAACGGTGGCGTAGCTCTCAGCCCTGCCTTGCCGAGGAGGAACCTATTAGCATTTCAACTTGAAACTGTTGGTGCTCATTGGTCCTTTTTTAGATAAATGCCCTGCAGTCACAAGTAGTAGAATCTGTCATGAGATTAATAGTGTTTACTGTCTGCTCAGTTTATAGCCTGTATTGACCTTTCTGTCTCTCTCTCTCCAGCCCAATGATTTCTCCATCTCTCTGAAGGCCCAGGGGAAGAACAAGCATTTCAAGGTTCAGTTGAAGGATGGTTTGTACTGCATTGGCCAGAGGAAGTTCAGTTCTCTGGAGGACTTGGTGGATCACTACAAGAAGGCTCCCATCTTCACCAGCGAGCAGGGAGACAAGCTCTACCTGGTTAAGGCCCTGGCTGCCTCTTGATCACACACTCTTAAACACACTCACACACAGAGGGAAACAAACAGTACATACACTCACAGAGACATCGCTAGGACTACTTATGTGCCAGGAGCTGTGAGCATGAAGAAAGGGGAGGATGAGAGAGAAGAAGGAGTGGAGAGAGGAGGGAAAAGAACATTCTGGATTCTGTCAGACCTGTAGGTGGATCATGTGTTTAGGTCTTCTAGGTCATTATGCCATCTACTAAATCTATACTGAACAAAAATATAAACGCAACATGTAAAGTGTTGATGAGCTGAAATAAAAGATCCCCTAAAAATATTCCTTTCGCACAAAATGCTTATTTCTCTCAATTTTGGTGCACATCCCTGTTAGTGAGCATTTCGTTGCCAAGATAATCTAGCATAATCTGGCATATCAAGATGCATGGCCTTACACAGGTGCACCTTGTGCTGGGGACAATAAAAGGTCACTCTAAAATGTGCAGTTTTGTCAAACAACACAATGCCACAGAGGTCTAAAGTTTTAAGGGAGCGTGGCATGCTGACTGCAGGAATATCCACCAGAGCCGTTGTAAGATAGTTGCTACCAAATCCACCTCCAATGTAGTTTTAGAGTGTAACCACACTAGCCCACATCCGGTGTCTCCACCAATGGCAGTGCCCCGGCCCGCTCCGGCCCAATCATGTGAAATCCATAGATTAGGGCATCATTAATATTTTTCCAATTGACTTGATTTTCTCATAAACTGTAACTCAGTAAAATCTTATTGTTGCATGTTGCGTTTTAATATTTTTTCCAGTATATGTTTAGTTGTGAATAATATATATATAGTTTTATTTTTTAAAATGTGATGTTTTTTTATTCAACCCAAACATACCCAATAACGACCAGTCACCAGCGAGCAATGTTTTGTATTGGGGGGGGGTGCAGTCGACAGGGGGTAGGGGTGCTGCCAAGTGATTAATAATAAAGACCTAGTTAAATAAGTATACATTTTTTGTAGATTTATCAGCGGATGCTTCAGTTCCTTCCTCCCCCTGCAGTCCCTTCCTCCCCCTGCAGTCCCTTCCTCCCCCTGCAGTCCCTTCCTCCCCCTGCAGTCCCTTCCTCCCCCTGCAGTTCCTTCCTCCCCCTGCAGTCCCTTCCTCCCCCTGCAGTCCCTTCCTCCCCCTGCAGTCCCTTCCTCCCCCTGCAGTCCCTTCCTCCCCCTGCAGTCCCTTCCTCCCCCTGCAGTCCCTTCTTCCCCCTGCAGTTCCTTCCTCCCCCTGCAGTCCCTTCCTCCCCCTGCAGTCCCTTCCTCCCCCTGCAGTCCCTTCCTCCCCCTGCAGTCCCTTCCTCCCCCTGCAGTCCCTTCCTCCCGTGGCTATAAGGCCTTTTGTTGGGGATCCAGAATCTAGCCTAGCTAAACATTTCAAAGCTACACTTGTATTTTTGTCTGTTTTTTTTAAACTCTCAACGTTTTACAACATGTTGTGGACAGAAATCCACAGTCCTGCTAATGTACTGCTCAACCTGAATAAAACATGTTTCAATGACCAGGGGTTCATTTCATCCTAGGTCATTTGATGTATTTAGGATATTGTACTGGATAAAATGTTACCAATGACAGGTCAGGAGAGATACTGTGTGGATCTGCTCTATCTGTCTGTAGTTGAGATTACGGGTCAGAAGACAGGTTCTGTTCTGAACCAACAGTCTAGAGTCGGGTGGATGGTGTTACCTGAATATGTTTCACCACCTAGCAGTGATGTCACTGGATTAAGCACAAGTACATGTGGTGTCTCCTCTCCTAGACATCTCCTCTCCTAGACATCTCCTCTCCTAGACATCTCCTCTCCTAGACATCTCTTCTCCTAGCACTAACAGATCTGATACCAGGCTATTCAACACCTACTGTCTTAGTGCCACCCCATCTGTCCCCCACTCCCCCTGTGCTTCCCTCTAGCCTGTCATAGCAGTGTGTTATCTGATTACCGCTTTGCATGTACGTACTGATCTGGTCGAGATGTTGAACTGATTTCTGTTCCAACCATCTCTTCTCAAAACTTCCTCTTCCATCCAAACAGATCACTTTTCCTATGGAGACTTGAGTAACATTTTGATCTATATCTCTGTCAATTGAAAATATTTAATGCTAAATAATCAAGTGACCTTAAACTTGAGCTCAAATCTAATTGTATTGGTCACATGTAGCTTAGTGTTTAGAGAGTTGGACTTGTAACCGAAAGGTTGCTGGTTCGAATCCCCGAGCTGATGAGGTAAAAATCTGTCTTTCTGCCGCTGAACAAGGCAGTTAACCCACAGTTCCTAGACTGTCATTGAAAATAAGAATTTGTTCTTAACTGACTTGCCTAGTTAAACATATGGATGACTAAGATACAGTATACACATATGAGATGAGTAATGGAAATATGTAAACATTATTAAAGTGGCATTAATAAATGGAACACTAGCCACTTTAATAAAGTGGCCAATGATCTCAAGTCTATATACAGTCATTGCCTAAAATATTGGCACACTTTTTTTCAAATAATGCAACATTTCTCCCAGAATTTTGTATGTATGTCTTCGGTGTGCAGTTGAACCCCCCTCAAAAAACAGAATAATTTACTAAATCTTAGCTAATTCCAAAAAGGAATCTTTAAGTAATATACTGAGTGGTGGGTGCTGTGCGCGCCTCCTAAGTCGGACTACAAGACCACTCCGAGTACCTCCGCTCCGCCAGTGTTGTTTTGGGTCAGAATTAATTCAATGGCCCTTGGATGTGCAAACAAAGGATCTGCTTCGGGAAAGTCCTGGTCGTAATGGTTCTAGTGCTGATGAGTTACCGCCGCTCTGATATCCAATAGTTCTTCCCGGTTGTATGTAAAAACACAAAACATTTTCTGAGCTAACAATGTAAGAAATAGTACATTTAGAAAAATATATAAAGTTTCCTAAGAGCTAGAAGCAAGGCAGCCCTCTCCGTCGGCTCCATTTTTAATCAAACTGATGAGAAGTCTGCGTCCCAAATTGCACCATATTCCTTATTTAGCGCAGTACGTTTGACCGGGTTCCATAGGGGTGCGATTAATCTAAACTCAAAACAGTGCTTTACAGTGAATGTAAACTCAGCAAAAAAAAATGGTCCTCTCACTGTCAACTGTGTTTATTTTCAGCAAACTTAACGTGTAAATATTTGTATGAACATAAGATTCAACAATTGAGACATAAACTGAACAAATTCCACAGACAGGTAACTAACGGAGATGGAATAACATGGACTGCACCAGATTTGCGAGTTCTTACTGTGAGATGTTACCCCACTCTTCCACCAAGGCACCTGCAAGTTCCCAGAGATTTCTGGGTGGACCAGACGTGCTCAATGGGATTGAGATTCAGGCTCTTCGCTGGCCATGGCAGAACATTGACATTCCTGTCTTGCAGGAAATCACTCACAGTATGAGCAGTATGGCTGGTGGCATTGTCATGCTGGAGGGTCATGTCAGGATGAGCCTGCAGGAAGGGTACCACATGAGGGAGGAGGATGTCTTCCCTGTAACGCACAGTGTTGAGATTGCCTGCAATGACAACAAGCTCATTCCGATGATGCTGTTTCACACCGCCCCAGACCATGACGGACCCTCCACCTCCAAATTGATCCCGCTCCAGAGTACAGGCCTTGGTGTAATGCTCATTCCTTTGATGATAAACGCAAATCTGACCATCACCCCTGGAGAGACAAAACCACGACTCGTCAGTGATGAGCACTTTCTGCCAGTCCTGTCTGGTCCAGCGATGGTGGGTTTGTGCCCGTAGGCAACGTTGTTGCCGGTGATGTCTAGTGAGGACCTGTCTTACAACAGGCCTACAAGACCTCAGTCCAGCCTCTATCAGCCTATTGCGGACAGTCTGAGCACTGATGGAGGGATCTCGCATTCCTGGTGTAACTCGGGCAGTTGTTTTTGCCATCCCAAACCTGTCCCGAAGATGTGATGTTTGGATGTACCAATCATGTGCAGGTGTTATTACATGTGGTCTGCCACTGCGAGGACGATCAGCTGTCCGTAGCCCTGTAGCGCTGTCTTAGGCGTCCCACAGTACGGACAGTGCAATTTATTGCCCTGGCCACATCTGCTGTCCTCATGCCTCCTTGCAGCATGCCTAAGACACGTTCATGCAGATGAGCAGGGACCCTGGGAATCTTTCTTTTGGTGTTTTTCAGAGTCATTAGAAAGGCCTCTTTAGTGTCCTAAATTTTCATAACTGACCTTAATTGCTTACCGTCTGTAAGCTGTTAGTGTCTTAACGACCGTTCCACAGGTGCATGTTTATTAATTGTTTTTGGTTCATTGAACAAGCATGGTAAAACAATTATGTTCAACTCTGTACAATGAAGATCTGTGAAGTTATTTGGATTTTTATGAATTATCTTTGAAAGACAGTCCTGATAAAGGGCCGTTACTTTTTTTTTTGCTGAGTTGATGTTATGTCCAGGCCTCCTACTATGGTGCACAGCTAGGGACAAACTTCTAGACCTGTGTTGAACAGCAGTGCTAGAACATGTCATTCACTTTTACTAGAATATAAACTGATCCCAGATCAACTGCACCTTGAGACGCTTTGTAGAATCAGTTTAGTTTAGTGTTTCGTTACGACATGATTCCGTGGGTTATTTCATAGTTTTGTCTTCACTATTATTCTGTAATGTAGAAAATACTATAAATAAAGAAAAACCCTTGAACGAGTAGGTGTCTAAAAGAAATGATCGGTAGTGTATATTTTTGACTTTTTACTTCACTACATTCCTAAAGAAAATAATTTAGTTTTTACTGCATATATTTTCCCTGACACCAAAAAGTACTTGTTACATTTTGAATGCTTAGCAGGACAGCAAAATGGTCCAATTCACACACTTACAGTATCAACAGAACATCCCTGGTCATCCCTACTGCGTCTGATCTGACTGACTCACTAAACAGAACAGAGAATGCTTAGCAGGACAGCAAAATGGTCCAATTCACACACTTACAGTATCAACAGAACATCCCTGGTCATCCCTACTGCGTCTGATCTGACTGACTCACTAAATAGAGAACCACCCTGGTCGTCCCTACTGCCTGATCTGGAGGACTCACTAAACAGAGAACATCCCTGGTCGTCCCTACTGCCTGATCTGGAGGACTCACTAAAAAGAGAACATCCCTGGTCGTCCCTACTGCCTGATCTGGAGGACTCACTAAACAGAGAACATCCCTGGTCGTCCCTACTGCCTGATCTGGAGGACTCACTAAAAAGAGAACATCCCTGGTCGTCCCTACTGCCTCTGATCTGGAGGACTCACTAAACAGAGAACATCCCTGGTCATCCCTACTGCCTCTGATCTGGTGGACTCACTAAACAGAGAACATCCCTGGTCATCCCTACTGCCTGATCTGGAGGACTCACTAAACAGAGAACATCCCTGGTCATCCCTACTGCCTCTGATCTGGAGGACTCACTAAACAGAGAACATCCCTGGTCATCCCTACTGCCTCTGATCTGGTGGACTCACTAAACAGAGAACATCCCTTGTCATCCTGAGTGCCTCTGATCTGGCAGACTCACTAAACACACGTTTCATGTTTAAATTAGCCAGGGGCACACTCAGACCTATCTTTAATTTAAAAAATGGTGCCGTCTTTACACATAATTCAATCATTTCGTCCAATCTTCTGGTTCCATTTTAGACGGTTGACGCGCTACAAGTTCTGCCTCTCCTGTCTCCTCATTGGTTTTTAGGAGCATAGACCCACGTGCAGTCTCCTCTCCATGTGGGTGATTGAAAGATGAATGAGGTCCACACTCCAGTCCAGTTGGTGGTCGTAATGCACCTTAAAGTTGGTTGCCAACCACCAAATAAAGACCAAAGAAGATGAATGATGAGAGATTAATCAAAGAAAACTAACACTACAGAACAACCGTTTCAGGGAAGCTACAAGACCCTGCTAGGTAAAGTCCCCCCTTATCTCAGCTCGCTGGTCACCATAGCATCTCCCACCTGTAGCACACGCTCCAGCAGGTATATCTCTCTAGTCACCCCCAAAACCAATTCTTTCTTTGGCCGCCTCTCCTTCCAGTTCTCTGCTGCCAATGACTGGAACGAACTACAAAAATCTCTGAAACTGGAAACACTTATCTCCCTCACTAGCTTTAAGCACCAACTGTCAGAGCAGCTCACAGATTACTGCACCTGTACATAGCCCACCTATAATTTAGCCCAAACAACTACCTCTTTCCCAACTGTATTTAATTTTTATTTATTTATTTATTTTGCTCCTTTACACCCCATTATTTTTATTTCTACTTTGCACATTCTTCCATTGCAAAACTACCATTCCAGTGTTTTACTTGCTATATTGTATTTACTTTGCCACCATGGCCTTTTTTGCCTTTACCTCCCTTATCTCACCTCATTTGCTCACATTGTATATAGACTTGTTTATACTGTGTTATTGACTGTATGTTTGTTTTACTCCATGTGTAACTCTGTGTCGTTGTATCTGTCGAACTGCTTTGCTTTATCTTGGCCAGGTCGCAATTGTAAATGAGAACTTGTTCACAACTTGCCTACCTGGTTAAATAAAAGGTAAAATAAAAAATAAATAAATAAAAGGGCTGGTCGTCATGTTACTGCTGTATTTAGGGTTGGTCGTCATGTTACTGCTGGTCGTCATGTTACTGCTGTATTTAGGGTTGGTCGTCATGTTACTGCTGGTCGTCATGTTACTGCTGTATTTAGGGTTGGTCGTCATGTTACTGCTGTATTTAGGGTTGGTCGTCATGTTACTGCTGGTCATCATGTTACTGCTGTATTTAGGGCTGGCTGTATTTAGGGCTGGTCGTCATGTTACTGCTGTATTCAGGGCTGGTCGTCATGTTACTGCTGTATTTAGGGCTGTTACTGTCGTCATGTTACTGCTGTATTTAGGGCTGGTCGTCATGTTACTGCTGTATTTAGGGCTGGTCTCATGTTACTGCTGTATTTAGGGCTGGTCATCATGTTACTGCTGTATTTAGGGCTGGTCATGTCATGTTACTGCTGTATTTAGGGCTGGTCGTCATGTTACTGCTGTATTTAGGGCTGGTCGTCATGTTACTGCTGTATTTAGGGCTGGTCGTCATGTTACTGCTGTATTTAGGGCTGGTCGTCATGTTACTGCTGTATTTAGGGCTGGTGGTTACTGCTGTATTTAGGGTTGGTCGTCATGTTACTGCTGTATTTAGGGTTGGTCGTCATGTTACTGCTGGTATTTGTTACTGCTGTATTTAGGGCTGGTCGTCATGTTACTGCTGTATTTAGGGCTGGTCGTCATGTTACTGCTGTATTTAGGGCTGGTCGTCATGTTACTGCTGTATTTAGGGCTGGTCGTCATGTTACTGCTGTATTTAGGGTTGGTCGTCATGTTACTGCTGGTCGACATGTTACTGCTGTTTTAGGGCTGGTCTGCTGTTACTGCTGTATTTAGGGCTGGTCGTCATGTTACTGCTGTATTTAGGGCTGGTCGTCATGTTACTGCTGTATTTAGGGTTGGTCGTCATGTTACATGTTACTGCTGTATTTAGGGTTGGTCGTCATGTTACTGCTGTATTTAGGGCTGGTCGTCATGTTACTGCTGTATTTAGGGCTGGTCGTCATGTTACTGCTGTATTTAGGGCTGGTCGTCATGTTACTGCTGTATTTAGGGCTGGTCGTCATGTTACTGCTGTATTTAGGGTTGGTCATGTCATGTTACTGCTGTATTTAGGGCTGGTCGTCATGTTACTGCTGTATTTGGGGTTGGTTGTCATGTTACCGCTGTTACTGCTGGTCCTCATGTTACTGCTGTATTTAGGGCTGGTCGTCATGTTACTGCTGTATTTACTGCTGGTCCTCATGTTACTGCTGTATTTAGGGCTGGTCGTCATGTTACTGCTGTATTTAGGGTTGGTCGTCATGTTACTGCTGGTCATGTTACTGCTGTATTTAGGGCTGGTCGTCATGTTACTGCTGTATTTAGGGCTGGTCGTCATGTTACTGCTGTATTTAGGGTTGGTCGTCATGTTACTGCTGTATTTAGGGCTTGTTACTGTGTATTTAGGGTTGGTCATGTTACTGCTGTATTTAGGGCTGGTCGTCATGTTACTGCTGTATTTAGGGGTTGGTTGTCATGTTACTGCTGTATTTAGGGTTGGTCGTCATGTTACTGCTGTATTTAGGGCTGGTCTGTTACTGCTGTATTTAGGGCTGTTACTGCTGTCATGTTACTGCTGTATTTAGGGCTGGTCGTCATGTTACTGCTGGTCGTCATGTTACTGCTGTATTTAGGGTGGTCGTCATGTTACTGCTGTATTTAGGGCTGGTCGTCATGTTACTGCTGTATTTACTGGGGGTTGGTCGTCATGTTACTGCTGTATTTTACTGCTGGGGTTGGTTGTCATGTTACTGCTGGTTCATGTTACTGCTGGTCGTCATGTTACTGCTGTATTTAGGGCTGGTCGTCATGTTACTGCTGTATTTAGGGTTGGTCGTCATGTTACTGCTGGTCGACATGTTACTGCTGTATTTAGGGCTGGTCGTCATGTTACTGCTGTATTTAGGGTTGGTCGTCATGTTACTGCTGGTCGTCATGTTACTGCTGTATTTGGTCGTCATGGGTTGGTCGTCATGTTACTGCTGTATTTAGGGCTGGTCGTCATGTTACTGCTGTATTTAGGGTTGGTCTGTCATGTTACTGCTGTATTTAGGGTTGGTCGTCATGTTACTGCTGGTCATCATGTTACTGCTGTATTTAGGGCTGGTCGTCATGTTACTGCTGTATTCAGGGCTGGTCGTCATGTTACTGCTGTATTTAGGGCTGGTCGTCATGTTACTGCTGTATTTAGGGGGTTGGTCGTCATGTTACTGCTGTATTTAGGGCTGGTCATCATGTTACTGCTGTATTTAGGGCTGGTTGTCATGTTACTGCTGTATTTAGGGCTGGTCGTCATGTTACTGCTGTATTTAGGGCTGGTCGTCATGTTACTGCTGTATTTAGGGCTGGTGTATTTAGGGTTGGTCGTCATGTTACTGCTGTATTTAGGGCTGGTCGTCATGTTACTGCTGTATTTAGGGCTGGTCGTCATGTTACTGCTGTATTTAGGGTTGGTCGTCATGTTACTGCTGGTCGACATGTTACTGCTGTATTTAGGGCTGGTCTGTCATGTTACTGCTGTATTTAGGGCTGGTCGTCATGTTACTGCTGTATTTAGGGCTGGTCGTCATGTTACTGCTGTATTTAGGGCTGGTCGTCATGTTACTGCTGTATTTAGGGGTTGTTACTGCTGGTCGTCATGTTACTGCTGGTCGTCATGTTACTGCTGTATTTAGGGCTGGTCGTCATGTTACTGCTGTATTTAGGGCTGGTCTGTCATGTTACTGCTGTATTTAGGGTATTTAGGGCTGGTCGTCATGTTACTGCTGTATTTAGGGTTGGTCGTTACTGCTGTATGTTACTGTTACTGCTGTATTTAGGGCTGGTCGTCATGTTACTGCTGTATTTAGGGGTTGGTTGTCATGTTACTGCTGCTGGTCGTCATGTTACTGCTGGTCCTCATGTTACTGCTGTATTTAGGGCTGGTCGTCATGTTACTGCTGTATTTAGGGTTGGTCGTCATGTTACTGCTGTATTTAGGCTGGTCGTCATGTTACTGCTGTATATAGGGTTGGTCGTCATGTTACTGCTGGTCGTCATGTTACTGCTGTATTTAGGGCTGGTCATGTTATGTTACTGCTGTATTTAGGGCTGGTCGTCATGTTACTGCTGTATTTAGGGTTGGTCGTCATGTTACTGCTGTATTTAGGGCTGGTCGTGTTACATTTAGTTACTGTTACTGCTGTATTTAGGGTTGGTCGTCATGTTACTGCTGTATTTAGGGCTGGTCGTCATGTTACTGCTGTATTTACTGGGGTTGGTCGTCATGTTACTGCTGTATTTAGGGTTACTGCTGGTCGTCATGTTACTGCTGGTCCTCATGTTACTGCTGTATTTAGGGCTGGTCGTCATGTTACTGCTGTATTTAGGGTTGGTCGTCATGTTACTGCTGTATTCAGGGCTGGTCATCATGTTACTGCTGTATTTAGGGTTGGTCGTCATGTTACTGCTGTATTTAGGGCTGGTCGTCATGTTACTGCTGTATTTAGGGTTGGTCGTCATGTTACTGCTGTATTTAGGGCTGGTCGTCATGTTACTGCTGTATTTAGGGCTGGTCGTCATGTTACTGCTGGGGTATGTTACTGCTGGTCGTCATGTTACTGCTGTATTTAGGGTGGTCGTCATGTTACTGCTGTATTTAGGGTTGGTCATGTTACTGCTGTATTTAGGGCTGGTGTTGTTACTGCTGTATTTAGGGTTGGTCGTCATGTTACTGCTGTATGTTACTGCTGTATTTAGGGCTGGTCGTCATGTTACTGCTGGGGCTGGTCGTCATGTTACTGCTGTATTTAGGGTGGTCGTCATGTTACTGCTGTATTTAGGGTTGGTCGTCATGTTACTGCTGTATTTAGGGTGGTCTGTTACTGCTGTATTTAGGGTTGGTCGTCATGTTACTGCTGTATTTAGGGCTGGTCGTCATGTTACTGCTGTATTTAGGGCTGGTGGTTACTGCTGTATTTAGGGTTGGTCATGTTACTGCTGTATTTAGGGCTGGTCGTCATGTTACTGCTGTATTTAGGGCTGGTCGTCATGTTACTGCTGGTGGTCATGTTACTGCTGGTCGTCATGTTACTGCTGTTACTGCTGTATTTAGGGTTGGTCGTCATGTTACTGCTGTATTTAGGGCTGGTCGTCATGTTACTGCTGTATTTGGGGTTGGTTGTCATGTTACTGCTGGTCATTTTACTGCTGGTCGTCATGTTACTGCTGTATTTAGGGCTGGTCGTCATGTTACTGCTGTATTTAGGGTATGTTACTGCTGTATTTATTGGTCGTCAGGTCTGGGGCTGGTCGTCATGTTACTGCTGTATTTAGGGCTGGTCGCTGTATTTAGGGTTGGTCGTCATGTTACTGCTGTATTTAGGGCTGGTTACTGCTGTCATGTTACTGCTGTATTTAGGGTTGGTCGTCATGTTACTGCTGTATTTAGGGCTGGTCGTCATGTTACTGCTGTATTTAGGGCTGGTCGTCATGTTACTGCTGGGGTATGTTACTGCTGGTCGTCATGTTACTGCTGTATTTAGGGGTTGGTCGTCATGTTACTGCTGTATTTAGGGTCTGGGCTGGTCGTCATGTTACTGCTGTATTTAGGGTTGGTTGTCATGTTACTGCTGGTGGTTGTCATGTTACTGCTGTCATGTTACTGCTGGTCGTCATGTTACTGCTGTATTTAGGGCTGGTCGTCATGTTACTGCTGTATTTAGGGTTGGTCGTCATGTTACTGCTGTATTTAGGGTTGGTTACTGCTGTATTTAGGGTTGGTGTTGTTACTGCTGTATTTAGGGTTGGTCGTCATGTTACTGCTGTATTTAGGGCTGGTCGTCATGTTACTGCTGTATTTAGGGCTGGTCATGTTACTGCTGTATGTTACTGCTGTATTTAGGGTTGTTAGGGCTGGTGTATTTAGGGCTGGTCATGTTACTGCTGGGGTATGTTACTGCTGGTCGTCATGTTACTGCTGTATTTAGGGTTGGTCGTCATGTTACTGCTGTATTTAGGGCTGGTCGTCATGTTACTGCTGTATTTGGGGTTGTTACTGTTGTCATGTTACTGCTGGTCGTCATGTTACTGCTGGTCGTCATGTTACTGCTGTATTTAGGGCTGGTCGTCATGTTACTGCTGTATTTAGGGTTGGTCGTCATGTTACTGCTGGTCGACATGTTACTGCTGTATTTAGGGCTGGTCGTCATGTTACTGCTGTATTTAGGGTTGGTCGTCATGTTACTGCTGGTCGTCATGTTACTGCTGTATTTAGGGTTGGTCGTCATGTTACTGCTGTATTTAGGGTTGGTCGTCATGTTACTGCTGTATTTAGGGTTGGTCGTCATGTTACTGCTGGTCATCATGTTACTGCTGTATTTAGGGCTGGTCGTCATGTTACTGCTGTATTCAGGGCTGGTCGTCATGTTACTGCTGTATTTAGGGCTGGTCGTCATGTTACTGCTGTATTTAGGGTTGGTCGTCATGTTACTGCTGTATTTAGGGCTGGTCATCATGTTACTGCTGTATTTAGGGCTGGTTGTCATGTTACTGCTGTATTTAGGGCTGGTCGTTACTGCTGTGTTACTGCTGTATTTAGGGCTGGTCGTCATGTTACTGCTGTATTTAGGGCTGGTCGTCATGTTACTGCTGTATTTAGGGCTGGTCGTCATGTTACTGCTGTATTTAGGGCTGGTCTGTCATGTTACTGCTGTATTTAGGGTTGGTCGTCATGTTACTGCTGGTCGACATGTTACTGCTGTATTTAGGGCTGGTCGTCATGTTACTGCTGTATTTAGGGCTGGTCGTCATGTTACTGCTGTATTTAGGGCTGGTCGTCATGTTACTGCTGTATTTAGGGCTGGTCGTCATGTTACTGCTGTATTTAGGGTTGGTCGTCATGTTACTGCTGGTCGACATGTTACTGCTGTATTTAGGGCTGGTCGTCATGTTACTGCTGTTATTTAGGGCTGGTCGTCATGTTACTGCTGTATTTAGGGCTGTTACTGCTGTATTTAGGGCTCATGTTACTGCTGTATTTAGGGTTGGTCGTCATGTTACTGCTGTATTTAGGGCTGGTCGTCATGTTACTGCTGTATTTAGGGCTGGTCGTCATGTTACTGCTGTATTTAGGGCTGGTCGTCATGTTACTGCTGTATTTAGGGTTGGTCGTCATGTTACTGCTGTATTTAGGGCTGGTATGTTACTGCTGTATTTGGGGTTGGTCGTCATGTTACTGCTGTATTTACTGCTGGTCCTCATGTTACTGCTGTATTTAGGGCTGGTCGTCATGTTACTGCTGTATTTAGGGTTGGTCATGTCATGTTACTGCTGTATTCAGGGCTGGTCGTCATGTTACTGCTGTATATAGGGTATGGTCGTCATGTTACTGCTGGTCGTCATGTTACTGCTGTATTTAGGGCTGGTCGTCATGTTACTGCTGTATTTAGGGCTGGTCGTCATGTTACTGCTGTATTTAGGGTTGGTCGTCATGTTACTGCTGTATTTAGGGCTGGTCGTCATGTTACTGCTGTATTTAGGGCTGGTCGTCATGTTACTGCTGTATTTAGGGTTGGTCGTCATGTTACTGCTGTATTTAGGGCTGGTCGTCATGTTACTGCTGTATTTAGGGTTGGTCGTCATGTTACTGCTGTATTTAGGGCTGGTCGTCATGTTACTGCTGGTCCTCATGTTACTGCTGTATTTAGGGCTGGTCGTCATGTTACTGCTGTATTTAGGGTTGGTCGTCATGTTACTGCTGTATTCAGGGCTGGTCGTCATGTTACTGCTGTATTTAGGGTTGGTCGTCATGTTACTGCTGTATTTAGGGCTGGTCGTCATGTTACTGCTGTATTTAGGGTTGGTCGTCATGTTACTGCTGTATTTAGGGCTGGTCGTCATGTTACTGCTGTATTTAGGGCTGGTCGTCATGTTACTGTGTACTGCTGGGTCGTCATGTTACTGCTGGGGCTCGTCATGTTACTGCTGTATTTAGGGTTGGTCGTCATGTTACTGCTGTATTTAGGGCTGGTCGTCATGTTACTGCTGTATTTGGGGTTGGTTGTCATGTTACTGCTGGGGTCGGTCATGTTACTGCTGGGGCTGGTCGTCATGTTACTGCTGTATTTAGGGCTGGTCGTCATGTTACTGCTGTATTTAGGGTTGGTCGTCATGTTACTGCTGTATTTAGGGCTGGTCGTCATGTTACTGCTGTATTTAGGGCTGGTCGTCATGTTACTGCTGGTCGTCATGTTACTGCTGGTCGTCATGTTACTGCTGTATTTAGGGTTGGTCGTCATGTTACTGCTGTATTTAGGGCTGGTCGTCATGTTACTGCTGTATTTGGGGTTGGTTGTCATGTTACTGCTGGTCATCATGTTACTGCTGGTCGTCATGTTACTGCTGTATTTAGGGCTGGTCATGTCATGTTACTGCTGTATTTAGGGTTGGTCGTCATGTTACTGCTGTATTCAGGGCTGGTCGTCATGTTACTGCTGTATATAGGGTTGGTCGTCATGTTACTGCTGTATTTAGGGTTGGTCGTCATGTTACTGCTGTATTTAGGGTTGGTCGTCATGTTACAGCAGTATTTAGGGCTGGTCGTCATGTTACTGCTGTATTTAGGGCTGGTCGTCATGTTACTGCTGGTCGTCATGTTACTGCTGTATTTAGGGCTGTTACTGCTGTATTTAGGGCTGGTCGTCATGTTACTGCTGTATTTAGGGCTGGTCGTCATAGTACTGCTGTATAGGTTTGTAAAATTACGGTAACTTTCCCCAAATTCCCTGGTTTTCCAGAATTCCTGGTTGGAGAATTCCCGGACGTCCTGCTTATTCCCTTGTATTTCCAGGAATTCTTCAACCGGAATTTTCGGAAACTTGCTGGAATTTTGCGACCCTAATCAATGGAGGACGTACAGACAGACCCTGAAACACACAAGATAGTTCAATATCACCTCCAACTTTCTATTTGTTCTTTAGAGTTAAATATTTGCTGCCTCTGAATATATATTACTTTGTGTCTGCTAGGAAGATTTACTAGAACTGCAAATGAATTGTACTTAGATACTGTATAAACTGCATGAGGTGGACTAGGACTGATTCGTCTGGGCTGAAGCCAGATGTAACAACTATTCTGATGTTGATAGCAGATGTGATACCTTGGTGCTGCCTCCATGTTGGTTTGCCCTGCTCTAACCCCATCGCCAGGCACAATGCATGTAATCCTGGTTTAACAACCATTCAAAATTGGCCTTAGTGGGAGTGACCACAGAATTCTATTAGTGACCTAATGAGTAAAACATTTGCCATTTAATTTTTGCGAATCACATGACTGTTATACGTGGGAAGTGTTATGGGGAAGGAGATGATTGGTTGGTAGATTAAGCTGAAAGTATTTGAGCAGGGAGATTTTCCAGGTCTTTCTGTATTGGCTAACGGAGGCCACGTTATCCATTGTGATATGTCAGTTCCCAAGGGGGGTTTCGGGGCTGACATCTGCAGAGCTGTGTGTGACTCAGACAGATAATGCATCACGATTCCAACATAGAGAGTATGTTCCTGAGAAGACTAGGCCTGTATATAGTATGCAGTCAGTGGAGGATTACATTTGTGATTATGAGGCATGGCAATTCATTTAGTTGTTTTTGTGTCAAAACAATAAGGTCTATATGCTGTATATGGGATAGAAATAATGATATCTGACCTGTTAATACAGAACATTATGATATGATATCTGACCTGAAACACTGTAGTTGATACAGAACATCATGAAAACTGACCTGCTGATACAGAACATCATGAAAACTGACCTGCTGATACAGAACATCACCATTTGTCTGTCTTAACATGTTAAGCTGTGCAATTGCATCATCTGGTGGTCAGCTATAATAGTGCACCTTTCCTCTGGTGGTTTGGCAACAAGTCAAGGAGATGAACCCCCACCAAATGGGAATGAAGGAAATGGAGAATTGTTGTCATTTAGTTGTTTATACCAGGTCATCTTTGAAAGGAAATCTGATTGCAACATTATTTTATTGTTATCTTTAAATCCACAAATATTCCAATCCACAGATTCCAAACAAAAAGTTTTCATCAATTACAAAACTGTTTAAATACAAAATGCTTGTTTACGTTTACATTTACAAGGCCAAAGTCCTCCGCTTTATTAAAACCAACCGTGCGGATGATTATAATCTCAGAGAGGAGCCAGCAACACAAAGCCAGTCTGTTGTCATTTCATAGCCTGGAATGAGTCTAGCCAAGTCTCCCAGGGGTCGTACAGTAAGGCAGACTGGCCTGTTCCGGACTGGGCAACAACAGAACAGCAGGAACCCTATAGTTCTTCATCTCTAGCTCTCTATCCAGAAAGCATCTCAGAGTAGGAGAGCTGATCTAGGATCAGCTTAGCCTTCTAGTTCATAATAAATAAGATAGTACGGACAGATCCTAGACCAGTACTTCTACTCTAAGACGGTTTGTGGGTACAGGCCCTAGTCCCAAAGCCAAGCTGACAGCCCAGAAGGGGTCCTGGCCAACAGTTAAAACTGAAAGTCTCTTTTTGTGGTTAAATGAATGGATATGATGGATATGATGGATATCAATGGATATGATGGATATGATGGATATCATGGGTATGAATGGATATGAATGGATATGAAGGGATATGATGGGATATGATGGGTATGAATGGATATCATGGGTATGAATGGATATGATGGGTATGAATGGATATGAATGGATATGATGGATATGAATGGATATGATGGATATGAATGGATATGATTGGATATGATGGATATTAATGGATATGATGGGATATGAATGGATATGATGGATATGGATGGATATGATGGATATCAATGGGTATGAATGGATATGATGGATATCAATGGATATGATGGGTATGAATGGATATCAATGGGTATGATGGATATGAATGGATATGATTGGATATGATGGATATGAATGGATATGATGGATATCAATGGGTATGGATATGATGGATATCAATGGATATGATGGATATCAATGGATATGAATGGGTATGATGGATATGATGGATATGAATGGATATGATGGATATGATGGATATGAATGGATATGATGGATATCATGGGTATGATGGATATGATGGATATCAATGGGTATGATGGATATGAATGGATATGATGGATATCAATGGGTATGATGGATATCAATGGGATATGATGGATATGATGGATAATGGGTATGATGGATATGAATGGGTATGATGGATATGAATGGATATGATGGATATGATGGATATGAATGATGGATATCAATGGGTATATGATGGATATGAATATGGGATATGGATGAATGGATGGATATGATGGATATCAATGGATATGATGGATATCAATGGGATGGATGATGGATATGATGGATATGATGGATATGATGGATATGAATGGGTATGATGGATATGGGTATGGGATATGATGATGGATATGAATGGGGATATGAATGGATATGATGGATATGATGGATATGGATATGATGGATATGAATGGATATGATGGATATCATGGGTATGAATGGATATGATGGGTATGAATGGATATCAATGGGTATGATGGATATCAATGGGTATGATGGATATCAATGGGTATGATGGATATGAATGGATATGATGGATATCAATGGGTATGATGGATATGATTGGATATGATGGATATCAATGGATATGATGGATATCAATGGGTATGATGGATATCAATGGATATGATGGATATCAATGGATATGATGGATATCATGGGTATGAATGGATATGATGGATATGATGGGTATGAATGGATATGAATGGATATGATGGATATGAATGGATATGATGGATATGAATGGATATGATGGATATCATGGATATGATGGAATATGGGTATGATATGATTGGATATGATGGATATCAATGGGTATGATGGATATCAATGGGTATGATGGATATCAATGGGTATGATGGATATCAATGGGTATGATGGATATGAATGGATATGATGGATATGAATGGATATGATGGATATCAATGGGTATGATGGATATCAATGGGTATGATGGATATCAATGGGTATGATGGATATCAATGGGTATGATGGATATCAATGGGTATGATGGATATCAATGGGTATGATGGATATCAATGGGTATGATGGATATCAATGGATATGATGGATATCATGGATATGATGGATATGATGGATATGATGGATATGATGGATATGATGGATATGGGGATATGATGGATATGATGGGTATGATGATATGATGGATATGATGGGATATGAATGGATATCAAATGGGTATGAATGGATATCATGGGTATCATGGGTATGAATGGATATGATGGATATGATGGATATGATGGGATATGATGGATATCAATGGATATGAATGGATATGATTGATATGATGGATATGATTGGATATGATGGATATGATTGGGATATGATGGATATCATGGATGATGATATGGATATGATATGGGATATCATGGATATGATGGATATGATGGATATGATGGATGGGATATGATGAATGGATATGATGGATATGAATGGATATGATGGATATGATTGGATATGATGGATATATGGATATGGGATATGATGGATATGATGGATATGATGGATATGGATATGATGGATATGAATGGATATGATGGGTATGATGGATATCATGAATGGATATGATGGATATGAATATGAATGGATATGATGGATATGAATGGATATGAATGGATATGGATATGATGGATATATGAATGGATATATGATATGATGGGATATGAATGGATATGATGGGATATGAATGGATATGATGATGGATATGATGGATATGATGGATATGATGGATATGATGGATATGATGGATATGATGGATATGATGGATATGATGGGATATGATGGATATGATGGGTATGATGGATATCATGGGTATGATGGATATGATGGGATATGAATGGATATGATATATGAATGGATATGAATGGATATGAATGGATATGAATGGATATGATGGATATGAATGGATATGATGGATATCAATGGGATATGATGGATATCATGGGTATGAATGGATATCATGGGTATGAATGGGTATCATGGGTATGAATGGATATGATGGATATGAATGGATATGATGGATATGATGGATATCATGGGTATGATGGATATCAATGGGTATGATGGATATGAATGGATATGATGGATATGATGGATATGAATGGATATGATGGATATCAATGGGTATGATGGATATGAATGGATATGATGGATATGAATGGATATGATGGATATCATGGGTATGAATGGATATGATGGATATGAATGGATATGATGGGTATGAATGGATATGAATGGATATGATGGGTATGAATGGATATGATGGATATGAATGGATATGATGGATATGAATGGGTATGAATGGATATGATGGATATGGATATCATGGATATGATGGATATGATTGGATATGATGGATATCATGGGTATGAATGGATATGATGGATATGATGGATATGATGGGATATGAATGGATATGATTGGATATGATGGATATGAATGGATATGATGGATATGAATGGATATGATGGATATGATGGATATCAATGGGTATGATGGATATCAATGGATATGATGGATATCAATGGATATGATGGATATCATGGGTATGAATGGATATGAATGGATATCATGGGTATGAATGGATATGATGGGTATGAATGGATATCATGGGTATGAATGGATATCATGGGTATGAATGGATATGATGGATATGAATGGATATCATGGGTATGAATGGATATGATGGATATGATGGGTATGAATGGATATCATGGGTATGAATATGAATGGATATCATGGGTATGAATGGATATGATGATATGAATGGATATCATGGGTATGGATGGATATGAATGGATATCATGGGTATGAATGGATATCATGGGTATGAATGGATATGATGGATATCATGGATATCATGGATATGAATGGATATGATGGATATGATGGATATGAAGGGATATGATGGGATATGATGGATATCATGGGTATGATGGATATGATGGGATATGATGGATATCAATGGGTATGATGGATATGAATGGATATCAATGGGTATGGATATCATGGGTATGATGGATATGATGGATATGAATGGATATGATATCATGGATATGATGGATATCAATGGGTATGATGGATATCAATGGGTATGATGGATATCAATGGGTATGATGGATATCAATGGGTATGATGGGATATGATGGATATCATGGGTATGATGGATATCAATGGGTATGATGGATATGAATGGGTATGATGGATATCAATGGGTATGATGGATATCAATGGGTATGATGGATATGATATGGGTATGATGGATATGAATGGATATGATGGATATCAATGGGTATGATGGATATCAATGGGTATGAATGGATATCATATGAATGGATATGAATGGATATCATGGGTATGAATGGATATGATGGATATGAATGGATATCATGGGTATGAATGGATATGAATGGATATCATGGGTATGATGGATATGAATGGATATGATGGATATGATGGGATATGAATGGATATGATTGGATATGATGGATATGATGGATATGATGGATATGATGGATATCATGGATATGAATGGATATGGTGGATATGAATGGATATCATGGATATGATGGATATGATGGATATGAATGGATATGATGGATATGATGGATATGAATGGATATGATGGATATGAATGGATATGGATGGATATATGGATATGAATGGATATGATGGATATGAATGGATATGATGGATATGATGGATATGATGGATATGATGGATATGATGGATATCAATGGGTATGATGATATGATGGATATGAATGGATATGAATGGATATGATGGATATGATGGATATGAATGGATATGGTGGATATGAATGGATATGATGGATATGAATGGATATGGTGGATATGATGGATATGAATGGATATGATGGATATCATGGATATGGTGGATATGAATGGATATGATGGATATGAATGGATATGATGGATATCATGGATATGAATGATATGAATGGATATCATGGGTATGATGGATATCAATGGATATCAATGGATATGATGGATATGAATGGATGATGGATATGAAGGATATGATGGGATATGAATGGATATGAATGTCAAAGGGACTGCAGTGCATCATGGGTATGATGGATATGAATGTCAAAGGGACTGCAGTGCATCATGGGTATGATGGATATGATGGATATGAATGTCAAAGGGACTGCAGTGCATCATGGGTATGATGTATATGAATGTCAAAAGGACTGCAGTGCATCACTTATAACCCATAAGACAGTAATGGTATAGCCAGCAGGTCATTAAGAAGGTAACAATACACCCAGCAGGTCATTAAGACAGTAACAATACACCCAGCAGGTCATTAAGACAGTAACAATACACCCAGCAGGTCATTAAGACAGTAACAATACACCCAGCAGGTCATTAAGGCAGTAACAATACACCCAGCAGGTCATTAAGAAAGTAACAATACACCCAGCAGGTCATTAAGACAGTAACAGTACACCCAGCAGGTCATTAAGACAGTAACAATACAGCCAGCAGGTCATTAAGACAGTAACAATACACCCAGCAGGTCATTAAGACAGTAACAATACACCCAGCAGGTCATTAAAACAGTAACAATACACCCAGCAGGTCATTAAGACAGTAACAGTACACCCAGCAGGTCATTAAGACAGTAACAATACACCAAGCAGGTCATTAAAGACAGTAACAGTACACCCAGCAGGTGATACTCTGCCCTACACAATACTTCATAACTGATAGTCTGCCCTACACAATACTACATAACTATGATACTCTGCCCTACACAATACTTCATAACTGATAGTCTGCCCTACACAATACTACATAACTATGATACTCTGCCCTACACTATACTTCATAACTGATACTCTGCCCTACACAATACTATATACAGTGGAGGGAAAAAGTATTTAGTCAGCCACCAATTGTGCAAGTTCTCAACTTAAAAAGATGAGAGAGGCCTGTAATTTTCATCATAGGTCCACTTCAACTATGACAGACAAAATGAGAAGAAAAAAATCCAGAAAATGACACTGTAGGATTTTTTGTTAATTTATTTGTAAATTATGGTGGAAAATAAGTGTTTGGTCAATAACAAAAGTTTCTCAATACTTTGTTAGCAATGACAGAGGTCAAACGTTTTCTGTAAGTCTTCACAAGGTTTTCACACACTGTTGCTGGTATTTTGGCCCATTCCTCCATGCAGATCTCTTCTAGAGCAGTGATGTTTTGGGTCTGTTGCTGGGCAACACGGACTTTCAACTCCCTCCAAAGATTTTCTATGGGGTTGAGATCTGGAGACTGGCTAGGCCACTCCAGGACTTTGAAATGCTTCTTAAGAAGCCACTCCTTCGTTGCCCGGGCGATGTGTTTGGGATCATTGTCATGCTGAAAAACCCAGCCACGTTTCATCTTCAATGCCCTTGCTGATGTTAGGCTTTGTTACTTTGGTCCCAGCTCTCTGCAGGTCATTCACTAGGTCCTCCCGTGTGGTTCTGGGATTTTTGCTCACCGTTCTTGTGATCATTTTGAGATCTTGCATGGAGCCCCAGATCGAGGGAGATTATCAGTGGTTTTGCATGTCTTCCATGTCTTCCATTTCCTAATAATTGCTCCCACAGTTGATTTCTTCAAACCAAGCTGCTTACCTATTGCAGATTCAGTCTTCCCAGCCTGGTGCAGGTCTACAATTTTGTTTCTGGTGTCCATTGACAGCTCTTTGGTCTTGGCCATAGTGGAGTTTGGAGTGTGACTGTTTGAAGTTGTGGACATGTCTTTTATACTGATAACAAGTTCAAACAGGTGCCATTAATACAGGTAACGAGTGGAGGACAGAGGAGCCTCTTAAAGAAGAAGTTACAGGTCTGTGAGAGCCAGAAATCTTGCTTGTTTGTAGGTGACCAAATACTTATTTTCCACCATAATTTGCAAATAAATTCATTTAAAAAAATCCTACAATGTGATTTTCTGGATTTTTTTTCTTCTCATTTTGTCTGTCATAGTTGAAGTGGACCTATGAAAATTACAGGTCTCTCACATCTTTAAGTGGGAGAACTTGCACAATTGGTGGCTGACTAAATACTTTTTTCCCCCACAGTAACTATGATACTCTGCCCTACACAAAACTACATAACTGATACTCTGCCCTACACAAAACTACATAACTGATACTCTGCCCTACATAATACTACATAACTGATACTGCCCTACACAATTCTACACAAGTATGTGCTCACCTTATTTCCTTTGAACCCAATCCAACCCTCAAGATAATATACAGTGGGAAAGAACAAATCAGGATACGAGTACATCAGGAGTACATACATCAGGATACGAGTACATAGATCTCTGCCGTACACTATACGAGTACATAACAGATCTCTGCCGTACACTATACATCAGGATACGAGTACATAACAGATCTCTGCCGTACACTATACATCAGGATACGAGTACATAACAGATCTCTGCCGTACACTATACATCAGGATACGAGTACATAACAGATCTCTGCCGTACACTATACATCAGGATACGAGTACATAACAGATCTCTGCCGTACACTATACATCAGGATACGAGTACATAACAGATCTCTGCCGTACACTATACATCAGGATACGAGTACATAACAGATCTCTGCCGTACACTATACTACACAATACATCAGGATACGAGTACATAACAGATCTCTGCCGTACACTATACTACACTATACATCAGGATACGAGTACATAACAGATCTCTGCAGTAAACTATACTACAAAATACATCAGGATACGAGTACATAACAGATCTCTGCAGTAAACTATACTACAAAATACATCAGGATACGAGTACATAACAGATCTCTGCCGTACACTATACTACACAATACGAGTACATAACAGATCTCTGCCATACACTATACATCAGGATACGAGTACATAACATATCTCTGCAGTAAACTATACTACAAAATACATCAGGATACGAGTACATAACAGATCTCTGCCGTACACTATACATCAGGATACGAGTACATAACAGATCTCTGCCGTACACTATACTACACGAGTACATAACAGATCTCTGCCGTACACTATACATCAGGATACGAGTACATAACAGATCTCTGCCGTACACTATACTACACAATACGAGTACATAACAGATCTCTGCCGTACACTATACTACACAATACGAGTACATAACAGATCTCTGCCGTACACTATACGAGTACATAACAGATCTCTGCCGTACACTATACTACACAATACATCAGGATACGAGTACATAACAGATCAGAGATATGGGGTGTAATGACATATAGTAATGTAATGTCCTGTACCATTGAACCTTCCTGAATGAACCCTGTCTGTCTGTTTTATGGTTAGATGTGCCAAATAAAGACCCAGCATAACTCACTATTTATTCTACAAGTACTTTATTTAGCATGTGACAGCGTCTGTGGTACAGGCACCATTGGGGTGGTAAAACAGCAGTAGGCTAAAAACTAAGAGGTTCAACACGTAGCGGCACTAAGAGCCAGTACCTAGACAAGAGTACAGATGATCAAACACTAGCAGGAGGTGGGAGGGTAACAGGTACTCAAAGGTCCAACTGTGAGGGTTAAGGCCAACTGGAAATGTACCCTGGGTTAAGGCCAACTAAAAAACCTACCCTAGGTTAAGGCCACCTGGAAACCTACCCTAGGTTAAGGCCAACTAAAAAAAACTTACCCTAGGTTAAGGCCAACTGGAAACCTACCCGTGGTTAAGGCCACACAAAAAAACTACCCTGGGTAAAACAAACCGGAGAGGAGATCCCTCACAGCAGCTGAAGAGGTGAAGATGGTATGAAAACTAAGGGAGCAGAACAGTATCTTTCCACAAGAACATAAGCAGTACAGTCCGTTCAGAAAGTGGTCACTTGACTTATTCCACATGAAAAATTAAACAGTATCTTGATTAGGTAAGTATTTAACCCCAGGTCAATACACATTAGAATCACCTTTGGCAGTGATTACATCTGTCTTTCTGGGGAAAGTCTAAAAGATTTGCACACCTGGATTGTACAATATTTGCCCATTATTCTGTAAAAAAAAAAAAAAAAAAAAAAAAAAGCTTCAAGCTCTCAAGTTGGTTGCTGATCATTGCTAAACTTTTTCAAGCTGCATTACGTCAAACTAGTCCACTCAGGAACATTCATCATCTTGGTAAGCAACTCGTGTATAGTTGGCCATGTTTTAGGTTATTGTCCTGCTGAAAGGTGAAATTGTCTCCCATTGTCTGTTGGAAAGCAGACAACCAGGGTTTCCTCTAGGATTTTTCCTGTGCTTATAGCTGTTTCCTAAAAATTAAAAAAAACTTGTCCTTGCCAATGACAAGCATACCCAGAACCTGAAGCAACTGCCGCGCTTGAAAATATGGCGAGTGGTACTCCGTTGGATTTGTCCCAAACATAACGCTTCATTCAGGACAAAGTACAGTTCTTTACATTTTTTTGTAGTTTTACTTTAGTGCCTTATTGCAAACAGGATGCTTATTCTGTACAGGGTTCATTCTTTTCACTGTCAATTAGGTTCGTATTGTGGTGTAGCGGATGGCCCCACAACATTGTATTATCCAATCACAGCCACTAAAAGCTGTTTTAAAGTCACCATTGGCCATATGATGAAATCCCTGAGCGGTTTCCTTCCTCTCCGGCAACTGAGTTAGGAAGGACGCCTGTTGCTTTGTAGTGTCTGGATGTATTGATACACCATCCCAAGTTTGGTAACTTCACCATGCTCAAATGGATATTCAATGTCTGCTTTTTCTAAAATGTTTAGCCCTCTACCAATAGGTGCCCTTCTTTGCGAGGCATTGGAAAACCTCCGATCTTTGTGGTTGAATCTGTTACATTCACATTTAAATGTATGGGGAGGTACAGCGATGAGTCATTCAAAAATCATGTTCAACACTATTCAGGCAACTTAAGCACTTATTTAGGCCATAAGGGGTTGAATACTTGACATTTCAGTTAATTTAAATGAGTCTAAAATAAATGTAAAAAAATACTCTGCTGACAAAATGGGATATTGTGTGACAAAATCTCAGTTAAAAATCAAGCTGTAACAACTAAATGTGGATCGAGTCAAGAGTTCTGAACGCTTTCTGAAGGCCCAGACTACAGACATGGCAGGACATCACATCAGCTCAGTTATAGTGTATAGCCACACCGACATCTATGAAACTACAAGACGTACTGCATTGATCATCTTTCATTTGTTTTAAGTGTCCACACGTGGAAAAAGGCTCATGTCCATATACCAAGGCCATATTTATTTATTATATTTTATTGCGGTTTTAATTCTAAACATTTTCTTCAAAAATAGAAAAAAAATAGATAGGACTTGTAAAAGCTTGTCAATAAATCGGTGCTTCAGTGTCGTAATCTTCACAGTACACATATAACAGGATAAACATACTATACAAGTGTTGCTCAGTTGGACGCCCTCTGCCAACAATGTCAGAATGTTTCCCATCGTAACAGAATTGTGTTGTAGTCTTCGGAGCTGGGGTGGGTAATGGCTCACTAAGATGGAGAGTAGGGTGGGGGGGTGACACTAACTAAAGTGATGCAGTCAAACTCAGTTTCCCTTTATTTGAGAAAAGCGTCAAGCTTTTTCTGGATATTGTCAAACGAGTCCATTCCCATGTAGTCCGCCTGGCCCTGCTCCCATTTCTGCTTGCGTTCCTCGGATGTCTCTGGTGACATGTATGGCTCAGTGTGATGGGAGTCATGTGACGAGCTGCTTCCCTGGAGGAGAAGGGAGAACAAAAAAAAGAATATTAGAAGGGAGCGATTCGATCAATTACGGAACAAGCCACAAGACTAAGAGCTCTGGAGAAAGTGGTTCCTTTGCAGTCAGTGCAGCAACAGAACAGTAGCACACAGTGATCTAAAAAACCTGGTATTTATATCAAGACACTTCCACTACTGCAAACCACCCATCTACTCGATCAGAGAACACACGGCTATGGTATTAGCAAAGCCAGGTTTTGTTGTACAAACAGATTGTCCACAAGAAGCAGTGACAGTTAGTGACCAGGTGTTGGTTGTGATGCTGGGCTTAACATACAACTAGTCTTCATCATACCTTCCAGCCACCTTCCTTGTGACTATTGATCTGTGACCATGACCCAGGCCAGTGACCATGGTGGTCACAACTTTCTTTGACAGGGGACTGGAACTTTAGACGGACGAATGAGAGGGTTAAACATCAATAGCCTTCAAGGCTGAAGTATCACTACATTTTAGAAAGACGAATCATAATATATATGTGATGACTTGGATGCTTATTGTTAGTAATAAGTAATGTTGGACCCTCCTGAATGAATATATAGATATACATGTAAATATTCATTCAGGAGGGTCCAACATTACTTTTTACTAACAATAAGCATCCAAGTCATCACTTAATTCAAACTGTTTTGCAAACAGTTTCTGTAGAGGAAGGACAAGAGGTTAATACTTCTAGATGAACTTCCACACAGCCAGAGTGGAAAGGCTGGTCTCCGTATCCCTCCACCATCATGGGCACCACAGAGGAAGAGTAGAGGAACCACCAGTCCAGGAGGAAGCTGGGGTGTGTGGAGGTCTCCTGCATGTCCCCGCTGACCCTCTTGGTCTTGGGGTCGTACGTGTAGCTCCAGGGCTTGATCTGACCCAGGAAGTGGACCACCTTGGCGTTGCCACCGTATCTGGAACAGAATACATGTTGATTTGCTTAGCTCTCGTTGTGAATGTATCTCATATCTGGCAGTTAAAGACTGTTGTAAATGCTTTGGTTTGATAAGTTCGAACACAGAGAGAGAGAGGGAGAGTGCGCGAGAGCCCGACAGGCGAAGGGAGCCAGAGCCCGACAGGCGAAGGGAGCCAGAGCCCGACAGGCGAAGGGAGCCAGAGCCCGACAGGCGAAGGGAGCCAGAGCCCGACAGGCGAAGGGAGCCAGAGCCCGACAGGCGAAGGGAGCGAGAGCCCGACAGGCGAAGGGGAGCAGAGCCCGACAGGCGAAGGGAGCGAGAGCCCGACAGGCGAAGGGAGCGAGAGCCCGACAGGCGAAGGGAGCGAGAGCCCGACAGGCGAAGGGAGCCAGAGCCCGACAGGCGAAGGGAGCGAGAGCCCGACAGGCGAAGGGAGCGAGAGCCCGACAGGCGAAGGGAGCGAGAGCCCGACAGGCGAAGGGAGCGAGAGCCCGACAGGCGAAGGGAGCAGAGCCCGACAGGCGAAGGGAGCCAGAGCCCGACAGGCGAAGGGAGCGAGCCCGAGGCGAGCCCCGACAGGCGAAGGGAGCGAGAGCCCGACAGGCGAAGGGAGCGAGAGCCCGACAGGCGAAGGGAGCGAGAGCCCGACAGGCGAAGGGAGCGAGAGCCCGACAGGCGAAGGGAGCGAGAGCCCGACGGCCAGGTGAGAGAATAGCCATTGTGACAGAGGCATAAGTCTTTAAACAGAAGGCCTCTATTTAGTCCGCCGGTCTCGGCTGTGTGGAACTGGATATCGAACCCCACGAGGCCGCCCCCTAAATTGACTGGTAACCTGACGTTATGGCATGAGAACACTGATTACTATCGCCTCACACCGACCCGTTCTCTCGCAGCCCAAGAAGACTTTCCCTGCCAGGGGTTTCACAGGTAGTCTACTATTGAGTCACTGCTGCTGGCTGATCCTCCACCCCCTTAAGGTCAATGTCCACACCCTGATGCAATCTAATTAGCATAATAAAAAAATCCCATCTAAATCTGTCAGTTTAAACTACAGATGTTTTGTTGCATCTTAATCCACCTGTAGTGAAAGAAATCAGAGAGGAGCTTAAAGTCCTTTGTAGCGTCCCAACGGTTTGGCCTAAAAACACGTTGGTTCTCCATTTTGCTCTACAACCCCCCCCCCCCATGGACTTTTGTTCCATGTAGTGAATCTGTTGGTCCTTACTGCCAATAGACACACATTGAACAACAGATGTTCACCGTCTGTTGTTTACCGTGTGTCTAATAGCAGTAAGGACCGTCTGTTGTTTACTGTGTGTCTATTGGCTAATAGCAGTAAGGACCGTCTGTTGTTTAGTGTGTGTCTATTGGCTAATAGCAGTAAGGACTGTCTGTTGTTTAGTGTGTGTCTATTGGCTAATAGCAGTAAGGACTGTCTGTTGTTTAGTGTGTGTCTATTGGCAGTAAGGCAAAATACTTTTCTCATATTTCTCAATACATCAAGGGGTCTTGAAATTCAAAATCAAATAGCTAAAATGATCCTTGGTGTGACTTTAAAACAATTCCTTATAGTTTAGTAGAACCCCCCCCGGCTTCGACTCTTATGAGCTGTTAATGCTTTGGCAGGGAATTATAGACAACACCTCAAATATTTACTTTGAGATTTAGCAGAATGTTTCTCAATGTAAGAAATACAGATATATCGAGATAATAGTTAGTGCCTAAACCAGCAACTAGATCTACACACAGTTCTCCATCACATGATTACATACCGTTGGAATGCTGGACGGGAGGTATAGATTGAGTACTTACTGTTTGAATGCTGGAAGGTAAGTGTAGATTGCTATGCTGCTGAGGTTGTAGATGAAGGGGAGGTGTTTCGATATATCTGCTGTTGCCCAGTTACTGAAGAAGCCATTCAAGACCCCCTGGTCTCCTCCTAGAGAAAAGAAGAACAGCAGTTAGCAACAAGAGTGTAAATAGGGAGAGCAATATATTTAGCCCCAACCCATATCAATGCATAGGGGTGGTTCAGAACACAAGGAAGCAGAGTCTAGATCAATCCATTTACCAGTAACACATAGATCTGCAAAACATAATATGATCAGCTTGGTATGTTCAGTAATAGGAATAGACCAGACAGTGAGACAAGGGTTACACAGTAAGACCAAAGTTATTTTAAAACAGGCGTTGTGAAACGGAGGGGGGGGGAATGGCCCTAGTCCTCACTCTCCCATCCAACAGGTCCCAGACATGCTCCATGGGATTGAGAGCCAGGGTCTTCTCTGGCCATGGCATAACACTGACATTCCTGTCTTGCAGGAAATCACTCACAGAACGAGCAGTATGGCTGGTGGCATTGTCATGCTGGATGAACCTGCAGGAAGGGTACCACATGAGGGAGGAGGATGTCTTCCCTGTAACGCACAGCGTTGAGATTGCCTGCAATGACAACAAGCTCCGTCCGATGATGCTGTGACACCCCGCCCCAGACCATGACGGACCCTCCACCTACAAATCGATCCCGCGCCGGAGTACAGGCCTCGGCGTAACGCTCATTCCTCTGACGATCAACATAAATCCAACCATCACCCCTGGTGAGACAAAACCACGACTCGTCAGTGAAGAGAACTGTCAGTCCTGTCTGGTCCAGCGACGGTGGGTTTGTGACCATTAGCGACGGTGTTACCGGTGATGTCTGGTGAGGACCTGTCTTACAACAGGACTACAAGCCCTCAGTCCAGCCTCTCTCAGCCTATTGCGGACAGTCTAAGCACTGATGGAGGGATTGTGCGTTCCTGGTGTAAACCCTTTCCAATGAAGCTCTGTGAAGTTATTTGAATTTTTACAAATGATCTTTGAAAAAGACCTGAAAAAGGCACATTAATTTTTTGCTGAGATTAGATCTATATCAAAAACTTTTGTCTTTGACCAGTAAACTACCATAATCTTAAATAAAATAATCTTTCAAGGACAATTCTCTTGGGCCATATGGTCTATCTACTACAAACTCAATGAGTCTCCCTAACACTATATATTAATGAATAATTATTTACCAAGTTATTCAAGTATAAATTACAATAGATTAACAGAAAATGTATGGCAATAACAAAAATTGCTGAAGATTCCAGTAACTGGTGTAAATTGGCCGTAGCTTTGCTACTCTTCACCCAAGCCCCAACTTCAGAGCAAGTCACTATACAACAGGTTGGCATACAGACAGACTAGCACAGCCATTGCAGATAGCTGTAGTCAGGAAAAACGTACTTCCTATGAACGACATGTGGTTGCCTCACCTAGCTACCTTAAAATGGATGCAGAGTCACTCTGAGGTGTCTGCTAAAATGAATAAAATGTTATCTAACGAGCGGAAAGATAATGATTTATGGTTGTCTGAATAGATCTACTTCAAATAGGGATGGCGCACAACGCCTAATTGCTGTAGATTGAACCAGTAACAGGTGGTTCAGCTGGCTGTCAGTCTCATTCAGCCGTCTATCCAACTGATCATAAACCTGTAACTCCTAAAGCCATGAGGCTTTCTGCCAACACAACCTCTAAAACCTACTTCACACTGCAGGCCTTGGACGCACAAATCAGTTTGCTTTTTTCAAAATCCGTTTGAGAATACCGACGGTCCAAACAACAAGACAAAAAGAAAAGGTGACCAAATCGGATGCGTTGTCATAGTAACGCCAGGTGTGCGCGCAGTGGTTTAGAGGCTGATTGGAGCACGAGCGCCAACACCTATCATTCAGAAAGTATGTAGCTGAAGGTGACGAAGTCCACCATGGACATTTCAAAGTCATAGTGGATAGCATGATCCGACTTTCAAAACGAGTCCTTTTTGGCGTCAGTTAAACTGGCTAGCTAGGCAGCGGTTTAGCACATGCAATCATTTGTAAACAAGGCAATGAGCTACCACACGTTCTTCTCAAACGGTCAGAGTAGCTAGCAAGCAGATATGGCAAATAAAGCCTAGAAACCACTGGAGGGAAAATAAAATCAGATTTGACCGTTCAGACATGTCACATGGCCAGGAATCCCCTACGAGGGTAGTTTAAAGTGTGGCTTGAACTATCAGATTCCATGTGCTTTTTGGCTGTTCAGACTGCAGGAAAAACAGATAAGAGAAGCAAAAATGAAAAGGGTTGTAAAACTGCCAACAATGTGAACAAAGCTTTAGTCAGACTGCTCCGTACCAACAGGATAAAAACAGGATGTTTACAATCACTGCCCACAATGTCTACATAGAGTGGATTCGGAAAGTATTCAGACCCCTCAACTTTTACCACTTTGTTACATTACAGCCTAATTCTAAATTAAATTGTATGAGTCTCAATCTAGACACAATACCCTATAATAATGACAAACCATAAACATTTTGCAAACCTTTCTAAACGTTTGTAAAGTATAAATAAAAAACATGTCACAATTACATAAGTAGTCATACCCATTACTTTCTGTTGAAACACCTTTGGCAGCAATTACAGCCTCAAGTCTTATTTGGTATGACGCTACAAGCTTGGCACACCTGTATTTGGGGAGTTTCTCCCATTCTTCTCGGCAGATCCTCAAGCTCTGTCAGGTTGGATGGGGAGTGTCGCTGCACAGCTATTTTCAGGTCTCTCCAGAAGTGTTGGCTCAGGTTCAAGTCCGGGCTACTCAAGGACATTCATAGACTTGTCCCGAAGCCACTCCTGCGTTGTCTTGGCTGTGTGCTTAGGGTTGTTGTCCTGTTGGAAGGTGAACCGGCGCCCCAGTCGGAGGTCCTGAGTGCTCTGGATTGCTGCACTTTGCTTAGTTCAAATTTCCCTCAAATCCGGACTAGTCTCCCAGTCCCTGCCACTTAAAAACATCCCCACAGCATGCTGCCACCACCACCGCCATGCTTCACTGTAGGGATGATACCAGGTTTACTCCAGACGACACGCTTGGCATTCAGGCCAAAGAGTTGAAGCTTGGTTTCAGACCAAAGAATCTTGTTTCTCATGGTCAGAATCCTTCTTGGCAAACTCCAAGCAGGCTGTCATGTACTGTTTACTGAAGAGTGACTTCCGTCTGGCCACTCTACCATAAAGGCCTTATTGGTGGAGTGCTGCAGAGATGGGAGAATCTTCCAGAAGGACAACCATCTCCACAGAGGAACTATGTAGCTCTGCCAGATTAACCATCGGGTTCTTGGTCACCTCCCTGACCAAGGCCCTTCTCCCCCAGATTGCTCAGTTTGGCCGGGCGGCCAGCTCTAGGAAGAGTCTTGGTGGTTCCAAACGTCTTCTATTTAAGAATGATGGAGGCCACTGTTCTTGCAGACCTTTAATGCTGCAAAAAGTTTACGGTACCCTTCTCCAGATCTGTGCTTCGACAAAATCCTGTTGTCTCGGAGCTCTATGGACAATTCCTTCGACCTTATAGCTTGGTTTTTGCTCTGACATGCATTGTCCACTGTGGGATCTTATATAGACAGTTGTGTGCCTTTCCAAATCATGTCCAATCAATTGAAATTACCACAGGTGGACTCCAACAAGTTGTAGAAAAATCTCAAGTATGATCAATGGAAACAGGATGCACCTGAGCTCAATTTCAATTCTCATAGTAAAGGGTCTAATACATTGGCAAAAATGTCCAAAAAGCTGTCACTCATTACAGGATAATGTTGAGATTAAAAGGTTGAGATTTTATTTATTTAATACATTTTAGAATAAGGCTGTAACGTAACAAAATGTGGATGAAGTCAAGGGGTCTAAATACTTTCCGAATGCACTGTACACTGAATAGACCGACTAAAAAGTGCCCTGTGTGTACACGTACTGACTGCTGTCTGGGTATTGATGGGGGTCGTCTTTCAGTAAACACAGCACTCTGCACTCTCCAAAACAGCACAGCCTTGCATTTGTTTACGTCCCAAAACAGCACGTCGGCCATCAAAGTTGCGTTCTTGTAGGTCTGTCCGTTTAATTTTAAAAGACACCATCAGCTACTTTGTGTAGGTCTCCCTCCGAGACCTGGCCAGTGACCACTACACATTACTGGCTATCGACTAGCCGTAAGTATCAGACATGGCCATGGCTTTGACATGTGAAAGACAAGGAGGAAATATCTAGAGTCCGGTGGATTTAAACCCCACTGACAGATTAGCACGAGCCTGAAACCTCAACTGTAACTACTATCCCAACAGGAAATACAGCCAGCCACTACACATGAACTTGTTGGGTTCAGCTAGGCACCAGCTGAAGCATGCGGATGCGTTGCACCATCCAGAGATATAAATAGGAAAAGGAGTGTGGCTGTCACTATAGGACTAAGTCACTATGCATATAGCTGTACATGCAGTCACCATCCAGAGATATAAATAGGAAAAGGAGTGTGGCTGTCACTATAGGACTAAGTCACTATGCATATAGCTGTACATGCAGTCACCATCCAGAGATATAAATAGGAAAAGGAGTGTGGCTGTCTCTATAGGACTAAGTCACTATGCATATAGCTGTACATGCAGTCACCATCCAGAGATATAAATAGGAAAAGGAGTGTGGCTGTCACTATGCATATAGCTGTACATGCAGTCACCATCCAGAGATTTATTTCTAGGTCTGGGCAGTGTGGCTGGTAGTATGTAGCGTGCAAAAGATCACATACAGAACATGGAGTACAGCCTTCCAGAGAGACCCCTGCATTCGTCTGGTAACTGACATGGGGGGGGGAACACAATTAACGATTTTACTGAGTTGCAGTTCATAAGGAAATCCGTCAATTAGAACTAAATTAGTTAGGCCCTAATCTATGGATGTCACATGACTGGGCAGTGGCGCAGCAATGGGTGGGTCAATCAGAGTGAGTTTTTCCCCCACAGAAATACTCTTCAGTTTCATCAGCTGTCTGGGTGGTTTCGGATAATCCCGCAGCCGGATGTGGAGGTCCTGGGCTGGCGTGGTTAAACGTGTTCTGCAGTGGTGAGGCCGGTTGGACGCACTGCCAAACACTCTGAAACGAAGCTGGAGGCGGCTTATGGTAGAGAAATATATAACCAGGAAGAACTTTAGGATATCAGAGCAGCGGTAACTCATCAGCATTACAACCAGGAATATGATTTTCCCAAACCGAATCCTTCGTTCATACTGATCCCAGAGGCTGTTCCAAAACAAAGAAGTCAGACTTTCAGCCCCACTCAGGACCACCCACCGCTTCGAGTGTTCAGGTCTCTGGATAATGAAGTTGACAAGCTCAGGGCTTCCTTCCAGAGAAACATTAGGACTTGTAACATACTATTTTACCTTTATTTAACTAGGCAAGTCAGTTAAGAACAAATTCTTATTTTCAATGACAGCCTGGGAACAGTGGGTTAACTGCCTTGTTCAGGGGCAGAATGACAGATTTTTACCTCGTCAGCTAGGGGATTCGAACCAGCAACCTCTCGGTTACTGGCCCAACACTATCGACAAGGTTACCTGCCGCCCCAAATGTTTCACGGAAATGTGGCTCTCTCGGGGTATACTGTCTGAGTCCGTTCAGCCAGTTGGCTTCAGTTCATCATGCAGACAGGAATAAATATCTCCTGGGAAGAAGGGTGGGGGTTTCATGATACCACACCATGAGTAGTTAAACATACAGGAACTCAAGCCCTTTTGTTAACCAGACCTAGAATTATTCACAAGCAAATGCCGACCTCCCAAGATAATATTCTTCGGTTATAGTCACGGCCATGTATATTCCCCCTCAAGCAGATGGCCCTCAAAATAACTTCACTGGGCTTTATGCAAACTGGAATCCACATATCCTGAGGCCGCATTTATTGTAGCTGGGGATTTTACAGTAAATTTGAGAAAAACCTTACCAAAGTTCTGTCAACACATTGACTCTCACGCTGCTAAACACTCAACCACTGCTATGCCAACAAGGCCCTCCCCCACCCTCCTTTTGGCAAATCTGATCACGACTCCATTTTGCTCCTCCCTTCCTATAGGCAGAAACTCAAACAGGAAGTACCCGTGCTGAGAACTATTCAATGCTGGTCTGACCAATCGGAATCCAAGCGTCATAATTGTTTTGATCATGCGGACTGGGATATGTTCCGGGTAGATAAACTGATATGGTGACTTATATTATCATGAAGTGTATAGGAGATGTTGTACCCACTATTAAAACCTATCCTAACCAGAAGCATTCAGATAGATGGAAGATTTCATGCAAAACAAAGTGCGAACCACCACATTTAACCATGGCAAGGTGACTGGGGATATGGCTGACTACAAACAGTGTAGTTATTCCCTCCGTAAGGCAATCACAGGCAAACCGTCAGTAAAGAGACAAAGTGGAGTCGCAATTCAACGGCTCAGACAAGACGTATGTGGCAGGGTCTACAGACAATGACGGACTACAAAGAGAAAACCACCAACGTCACGGACAACTATGTCTTGCTTCCGGACTAAACAGTCACCGCTTTGAGGATAATACAGTGCCACCGACCCGCTACCAAGGACTGTGTGTTCTCCGCCGTGGCCGACATGAGCAAGCCATTTAAACGTGTTAACCCTCGCAAGGCCGCCGCCCAGATGGCATCCCTAGCCGCATCCTCAGAGCATTCGTATTTATAGTTGTTCCTGTACCCAAGAAGGCAAAGGTAACTGAACTAAATGACAATAATGCCCCGTAGCACTCACTTCTGTCATCATGAAGTGCTTTGAGAGACTAGTCAAGGATCCTATCACCTCCACCCTACCTGACACCCTAGACCCACTTCAATTAGCTTAACGCCCCAATAGATCCACAGACGATGCTATCGCCATCACACTGCCCTATCCCATCTGTACAAGAGGAATACCTAGGTTAGAATGCTGGTCATTGACTACAGCTCAGCATTCAACACCATATTACCCTCCAAGCTAATCATTAAGCTCGGGGCCCTGGACTTCCTGACGGGCCGCCCCCAGGTGGTGAAGGTAGGAAACAGCTCCACTTAGCTGATCCTCATCACTGGGGCCCCACAAGGATGCATGCTCAGCCTCTTCCTGTACTCCTGTTCACCCATGACTGCATGGCCACGCATGTCTCTAACTCAAGCATCTAGTTTGCAGATGACACTACAGTAGTGGGCCTGATTTACCAACAATGACGAGACAACCTACAGGGAGGTGGTCAGGGCTCAGAGTGTGGTGCCAGGAAAACAACCTCTCACTCAACGTCAACAAAAACAAAAAGGAGATGATTGTGGACTTCAGGAAACAGCAGAGGGAACACCCCCCCATCCACATCGACGGGACAGTAGTGGAGAAGGTAGTAAGTTAAGTTCCTCGGCGTACACATCACGGACAAACTGAAATGGTCCACCCACACAGACAGCGCCTCTTCAACCTCAGGAGGCTGAAGAAATTTGGCTTGTCACCAAAACCCACAAACTTTTACAGATGCACAATTGAGAGCATCAGCGCCTGGTACGGCAACTGCAGCACCTGATGTCACAGGATGTACAACAACCACCCAAGCCACTGCCTGTTCACCCCGCTATCATCCAGAAGGCGAGGTCTGCATCAAAGCTGGGACCAAGAGACTGAAAAACAGCTTCTATCTCAAGACCATCAGACTGTTAAACAGCCACCACTAACACAGAAAGGTGGCTGCCTACATACAGACTTGAAATCACTGGTCACTTTAATGATGTTTACATATCTTGCATGTATATACTGTATTCTATACTATTTCTTAGTCTAATGCTGCTCTGACATTGCTCATCCAAGTATTTTTATATTCTTAATTTCATTCCTTTATCTTGTGTGAATTGTTAGATATTACTGCACTGTTGGTGCTAGAAACACAAGCATTTCGCTACACCCACAATAACATCTTCTAAACAAGTCTATGTGACGAACACAATTTGATTTGACTGCTGTCCACCAAGTCACACCACAACATGAGAAAGTCCTTTAAAAATGGCAAACCAACAGCTGAGCTTTTCTCAGAAGAGGCTCCACACACAAACGCAGTGGAAGAATCTACACTTGAGGTGTCAGAGTCCACCAGTCGAACCACGACACGAGTGAATGTATTCATTGTGCACTAGGTGGAGGAGATGGACCTGTAACATGTGGTTAGTCCATGTATTGTACAGAACAGGAACAAGAGGACCTTTGTGTTCGACAGCACAGCGCTCCCACAGGCCCCTATTCCCCCCCCCCAAGCCCTAGATACTCCCCGTGAGGCTGTCCTCGAGCAGAGCGTCTCCATAGAGTTAACATGGGCCCTTTTCATTTAGAGGGGATGAACAAGGCTCAGCAGGAATGTAGCACTTCCCCAGTATACCTGAACCAAACCACAGGTCTACGGATACCTCAGGGAAGTCCAAGATCTGACCTGGGCCGCATGCAGTAGAAAGAGGAAATTGAATAGAGGCGCCCAGGACTGGAAGAGTAATCTCTCCTGAACCATTTCATCACTCAGATCTGCCATTGCCCAATAGTTGGTTAGCCAGCACTATACAGTCAATTTAAAATTAGGCATAAAGATAGTCAAGGGATACCAGCCCAGGCAGAGACACTAGATTCTCCTGTGTGATACCGGCCCAGGCAGAGAGACACTAGATTCTCCTGTGTGATACCGGCCCAGACACTAGATTCTCCTGTGTGATACCGGCCCAGACACTAGATTATCCTGTGTGATACCGGCCCAGACACTAGATTATCCTGTGTGATACCGGCCCAGACACTAGATTCTCCTGTGTGATACCAGCCCAGGCAGAGAGAGACTAGATTCTCCTGTGTGATACCAGCCCAGGCAGAGAGAGACTAGATTCTCCTGTGTGATACCAGCCCAGACAGAGAGACACTAGATTCTCCTGTGTGATACCAGCCCAGGCAGAGAGATACCGACTAGATTCTCCTGTGTGATACCAGCCCAGACAGAGAGACACTAGATTCTCCTGTGTGATACCGGCCCAGACACTAGATTCTCCTGTGTGATACCAGCCCAGGCAGAGAGACTAGATTCTCCTGTGTGATACCAGCCCAGGCAGACACTAGAGATACCAGCCCAGACACTAGATTCTCCTGTGTGATACCAGCCCAGACAGAGAGAGACACTAGATTCTCCTGTGTGATACCAGCCCAGACAGAGAGACACTAGATTCTCCTGTGTGATACCAGCCCAGACAGAGAGACACTAGATTCTCCTGTGTGATACCAGCCCAGGCAGAGAGACACTAGATTCTCCTGTGTGATACCAGCCCAGGCAGAGAGAGACTAGATTCTCCTGTGTGATACCGGCCCAGACAGAGAGACACTAGATTCTCCTGTGTGATACCGGCCCAGACACTAGATTCTCCTGTGTGATACCAGCCCAGACAGAGAGACACTAGATTCTCCTGTGTGATACCGGCCCAGACACTAGATTCTCCTGTGTGATACCAAGCATTTTGTTTTCCAGTCGTAGAGGACTGTAGCACAAAAAAAAGAAAAAAAAGAAAAGAGGAACTGCAAGTCACGGCTACAGCGCAACATGAAAAGACCATCGCTGGCTAAAAATACTGCAGCTTCAGCCAATTAGCATACCCCACAACCTGCTAGCATATCGCTAGGCCATTAATGTGGCATTCAACAGCACAGGGAATCCAGGGGGTTTAGAAAACAGTCTGAGGAGCAAGAGTCTGACACACACACACAGCTTCAAATAACAAGAGAGCCTGACATTAGATAATGACACAACAGGCTCCTCCCACACAGCTAGTGTGCTCTATAGTGGGCTGTAGTTTCTGCTCTATAGTGGGCAATAGTCTAGTGGGCAATAGTCTATAGTGGGCAATAGTCTATAGTGGGCAATAGTGAGAGACGGCATTATTGGGAGACATAATTAAAATGGGTAGTTGGTTTCTCCTGTGTGATACCAGCCCAGACAGAGAGACACTAGATTCTCCTGTGTGATACCAGCCCAGACACTAGATTCTCCTGTGTGATACCAGCCCAGACACTAGATTCTCCTGTGTGATACCAGCCCAGACACTAGATTCTCCTGTGTGATACCGGCCCAGACACTAGATTCTCCTGTGTGATACCAGCCCAGACACTAGATTCTCCTGTGTGATACCAGCCCAGACACTAGATTCTCCTGTGTGATACCAGCCCAGACAGAGACACACTAGATTCTCCTGTGTGATACCAGCCCAGACAGAGACACACTAGATTCTCCTGTGTGATACCAGCCCAGACACTAGATTCTCCTGTGTGATACCAGCCCAGACAGAGAGATACCAGCCCAGACTAAATTCTCCTGTGTGATACCAGCCCAGACAGAGAGACACTAGATTCTCCTGTGTGATACCAGCCCAGACAGAGAGACACTAGATTCTCCTGTGTGATACCAGCCCAGACAGAGAGAGACACTAGATTCTCCTGTGTGATACCGGCCCAGACAGAGAGACACTAGATTCTCCTGTGTGATACCAGCCCAGACAGAGAGACACTAGATTCTCCTGTGTGATACCAGCCCAGACAGAGAGACACTAGATTCTCCTGTGTGATACCAGCCCAGACAGAGAGACACTAGATTCTCCTGTGTGATACCAGCCCAGACAGAGAGACACTAGATTCTCCTGTGTGATACCAGCCCAGACAGAGAGACACTAGATTCTCCTGTGTGATACCAGCCCAGACAGAGAGACACTAGATTCTCCTGTGTGATACCAGCCCAGACAGAGAGACACTAGATTCTCCTGTGTGATACCAGCCCAGACACTACCAGCCCAAAGATTCTCCTGTGTGATACCAGCCCAGACACTAGAGAGACACTAGATTCTCCTGTGTGATACCAGCCCAGACAGAGAGACACTAGATTCTCCTGTGTGATACCAGCCCAGACAGAGAGACACTAGATTCTCCTGTGTGATACCAGCCCAGACAGAGAGAGACTAGATTCTCCTGTGTGATACCGGCCCAGACAGAGAGACACTAGATTCTCCTGTGTGATACCAGCCCAGACAGAGAGAGACTAGATTCTCCTGTGTGATACCAGCCCAGACAGAGAGAGACACTAGATTCTCCTGTGTGATACCGGCCCAGACAGAGAGAGACTAGATTCTCCTGTGTGATACCGGCCCAGACAGAGAGACACTAGATTCTCCTGTGTGATACCAGCCCAGACAGAGAGAGACTAGATTCTCCTGTGTGATACCAGCCCAGACAGAGAGACTAGATTCTCCTGTGTGATACCAGCCCAGACAGAGACACTAGATTCTCCTGTGTGATACCAGCCCAGACACTAGATTCTCCTGTGTGATACCAGCCCAGACAGAGACACTAGATTCTCCTGTGTGATACCAGCCCAGACAGAGACACTAGATTCCTGCCAACAGTCACTTCAGTCCGCCAGAACGAGTCTGCTCTTGAAAGCACGTGGCACTATTAAGCAAACTAATTGGTGTCCCGAACCATAGATGGAATATTTGAGCCATATTAGACAGCTGCTTCACGGATTCACTGTTCTGATGAGGGTGGACTGCTGCTAGCTTCATTGAGCTAGCCAGACGAACTACAATATGTTCCTGTTTGAAAGGGATTCATGTGTTATTGCAGAGAACACACAAAGCAGTGTGTTTGCAATAGGCCCAAAAGTCTATTTTTCCAAAGTTAAAACTGTAGCATATTCAAACATGCGTTAAAATATCCAGTTGAAGTCTTCCTATTGTGGATGAGGACACGTGAGTACCAACAGGCTTGGTAAAATACACTGTTCAATTACTATGTGTCCCCTGATGACTAATCAGTACAAACCAGAAGTACTTTTCAAGCCTGCCCTCCCTCAAATAGTTCCATTTAGTTCCATTCCAACGAAGTGACTTCCCAAACTGGGTCTCAACGCTTATAAAACGCTAGAAAAACAAGTCTGCCATGAAAGAGCGCGTTGTTCTCAGTCTACACCGGCTAAATTCACCATGATGTTCTCTGAATGCTCTGAAGTGCCATTAGAGAGAGAGAAAGAGATACTGCTAGGATGCCGGCTCCATTTATATAAATGGCCTGCCAACAGGTTGCCTGAAGACCCACATTGAATTTTACTTCAGGTAGAAATCAAAATGGTATTTGTCACACGCGCTGTCTACAACAGGTGTAGTAGACCTTACCATGAAATGTTTACTTACAATCCCCTCAGCAACAATGTAGTTCCAGAAATATTTACTACATAAACTAAAATTTAAAAAAGTTGTGGCAAGAAAATTACATAACAAGACTATATACAGGGGATGTATCGGTACTGAGTCAATGTGCGGGGATACAGGGTAGTCGAGGTAATTCGTGGAGTGAGTATGCATAGATAATAAACAGAGTAGTAGCAGTGTCAAAACAAAGGTGGGGGGGCTCACGTTTGGAAAGTTCTGAAAACCGCTACAAACCAGAAAGCTGAATAAAATGATACATTGGTCCTTCTGCAGGTAGGAAGGGGAGAGAAGATCCACGACTAGTGTAGTCAACTCCACCTTCAGTATGCTGGTCTGTATAGTTTGGATTTTTGGTTTTGAGCCCACCCAAACACTTCCCCGTTATGGCCGAGCCCACCCAAACACTTCCCCGTTATGGCCGAGCCTACCCAAACACTTCCCCGTTATGGCCGAGCCCACCCAAACACTTCCCGTTATGGCCGAGCCCACCCAAACACTTCCCCGTTATGGCCGAGCCCACCCAAACACTTCCCAAAGTTATGGCCGAGCCCACCCAAACACTTCCCCTGTTATGGCCGAGCCCACCCAAACACTTCCCCGTTATGGCCGAGCCCACCCAAACACTTCCCGTTATGGCCGAGCCCACCCAAACACTTCCCCGTTATGGCCGAGCCCACCCAAACACTTCCCCGTTATGGCCGAGCCCACCCAAACACTTCCCCGTTATGGCCGAGCCCACCCAAACACTTCCCGTTATGGCCGAGCCCACCCAAACACTTCCCGTTATGGCCGAGCCCACCCAAACACTTCCCCGTTATGGCCGAGCCCACCCAAACACTTCCCGTTATGGCCGAGCCTACCCAAACACTTCCCGTTATGGCCGAGCCTACCCAAACACTTCCCGTTATGGCCGAGCCTACCCAAACACTTCCCCGTTATGGCCGAGCCTACCCAAACACTTCCCCGTTATGGCCGAGCCTACCCAAACAGCAAACACTTCCAGCTGATTGCAAGGAAACCTGCAATCGGTCGACAATTTTTTACACATTTTTATTTAGCTAGGCAAGTCAGTTAAGAACAAATTCTTATTTACAATGGCGGCCTGGGCCAATTATACACGGCCCTATGGAACTCCCAATAACAGCCAGTTGTGATACAGCCTGGAATCGAACCAGGGTCTGTAATGATGCCTCTTGCACTGAGATGCAGTGCCTTAGACCGCTGTGCCACTCGGGAGTCAGAGTGCATCACTTGCAATGAGTCAGATTGGATTTTCAATCAACAGCCTACCTGCGCCACAGAAGGTCACCGCTTTCCTGTGGATCCTATCTCCATCAGAACAGCAACCAGTAACCAGTAACATGTCAATATAAATTGTACTCGACATTCTGCCCTGTAGAGACTGTTTAAAGTTGTTTACAGCGACTTCTTTCAGATTGATCTCCATGGTAACAGTGATGTTTAGGCAAGCCGACGGACAGTGAGCAGACTACTGACGTACGTGCATAGCAGCCATTTCCAGTAGTAGTAAGGCCGAGTCTTAAAATGGGCCTGGACATAAGTAGTGGCCTGTGAGGAACAGGGTAGCATTTCAGCATGGGGCTGTAGCCAAGACAGAGGTCACTATTCACCAGTGGTCTCACGGGATGTGCAGGGTTAATGTCAGCCAGTGCCCATCTCAAATTCAACCCCACCCTGTAGAGCCCCTCAGAATAACTCCCAGAGTTAGAGGCAGTGTCATGACAGGACCCTGTGTTCAGACTTTAAGCTTGATAAAGACCTTACTTAGAGAAGTCACCCCCCCCCCTGTACCCCGTAAAACACCTCAGAATAACTCACAGGGTTAGAGAGGCGGTATTGTGACAGGACCGTGTGTTGACAAAGACCCGTTTGACATATGTAGATTGTGGTTTAACCATTTTTAAATAGCTCAAACACTACAAATGGACAGCAGACTGCTAGCATCCAACCTACAGAACAGCAGACTGCTAGCATCCAACCTACAGGACAGCAGACTGCTAGAGGCCAGCCACGACCCAATAGGAAATACCACAGATATTTGGAATGCTGCACATATTGCCTCGACATAGTTGGAAAAGCAGCACATTTAATACCAGCAGACCATGGAAACACTAGTCCAATATGCTGCGTGACCTACCAGCAGACCATGGAAACACTAGTCCAATATGCTGCGTGACCTACCAGCAGACCATGGAAACACTAGTCCAATATGCTGCGTGACCTACCAGCAGACCATGGAAACACTAGTCCAATATGCTGCGTGACCTACCAGCAGACCATGGAAACACTAGTCCAATATGCTGCGTGACCTACCAGCAGACCATGGAAACACTAGTCCAATATGCTGCGTGACCTACCAGCAGACCATGGAAACACTAGTCCAATATGCTGCGTGACCTACCAGCAGACCATGGAAACAAATAAGTTCCGATGAACTTCATAGGGTGAAAGGTCACGATGAGCTTGATGCTCCTTTCCAATAAATATCAAGGGTCTTATTTTGGTGACATGGTGATCAATGGTTGGCTGCCGTTTGACCAATAAAAAGAAACCATGTACCAGCGGTTGGCTAGAGTACACGTGCCACATGGCCACTTCAGTAAATAGACCACCAATTTGGTTTTCCAGGAAATTCTACCCCTGACATTCATTTTGTTTCCAGTATGAGGGTGAAGAAAATCCCCTTTGATCACAGACATAACATTCTCAAATGAAAGGAAATCACTAAAAGCTCTGACACGTACCATCGAAGCTGCCATGTTCTGCGCAGTACTGGAGCAGTTTGCTGTACGTCTCGTTGGAGGGTCGGAACACGAACACGCCGGAGTTGAAACAGTCTGGCCAGCCGGGATCCGGGGCCGCAGACAGCTCCTCTCTGTCAAACAACTCATCTATGTTCTGTACCACCTGCAACAAACACATACAGGTGAACTCTACTGTAGCTACCTGGAGGACATACAGGTGAACCCCCCCCCATACCAGTGTGTGTGGGTCCTTGAAGGTCAGAGTATCGTGTGTATCTCACCAGTGTGTCTGCATCCATGAAGACACATTTGGAGTATTGTGTAAGGGTCCAGCAATGTAGCTTGGTGAAGGTGACTCCCAGGTCAGGTCTCTTCATCAGGGCCAGGTTAGCTGAGTCTCCGCTGTCCAACACATCTACCAACAGTACCTCGTCAAAGATCTTCAGAAGCACTCCTCTGGTGGTAAGAGAAGGAGCGAGGAGTGAGAGGAGGGCGGGAAGGAGAGCGAGAAGGAGCGAGGAGTGAGAGCGGGAAGGAGAGCGGAAGGAGCGAGGGAAGGAGAGCGGGAAGGAGAGCGGGAAGGAGCGAGGGGAAGTGAGAGGAGGGCGGGAAGGAGAGCGGAAGGAGCGAGGAGGAGAGGGCGGGAAGGAGAGCGAGAAGGAGCGAGGGAAGGAGAGGGGAGGAGCGGGAAGGAGAGCGAGAAGGAGCGGGAGGAGTGAGAGGAGGGCGGGAAGGAGAGCGAGAAGGAGCGAGGGGCGGGAGAGGAGGGCGGGAAGGAGGGTGCGAGAAGGAGTGAGGAGCGAGGAGTGAGAGGAGGGCGGGAAGGAGAGCGAGAAGGAGTGAGGAGGAGGGCAGGAAGGAGAGAGAAGGAGCGAGGAGGAGGGCAGGAAGGAGAGAGAAGGAGCGAGGAGGAGGAGGAGGAGGGCGGGAAGGAGAGAGAGAAGGCGGCACAGGACAGTTTGGGGGAAACCCCTGGATTAGAAGATGTTGGCGAGAGGGCTTCGAGAGATCATGCCAACAATCCTGCATGTGGGAGATGAAGATCATGTTTGATCAAGCCCCAGATCATCATCACCAACAAGGTCTAGGATCAGATCTTTGACTCCCAACATTAGAAAGGTCATAGGTTACACTAACCAGTTGATGCTCCAGCGTCACTCTAGGACATAATAAACAGTCGTCCCTGGGAAGTGGAAAAGGGTTCTTACTTGCAGGGGTCAGAGACATGGGGTCCGATCATCACCACCAGCTTCCTGGTTGTCTTGTGGTTCCTCAGGGACTTGCCCAGGACCATGGCTCCTCTGGCATAGTTGTCATTGGTCGCCAAAGTCACAAAAGCCTGGTCTGGGTGGGGACATAACTTATTAATAAAAACCTGGAAATAACATTTTGTTCGGTTAAAAACAGTGTGAATCCATCAGAGTTAAATGACTTCATTGCTATATTTTTATTTTACCTTTATTTAACCAGGCAAGTCAGTTAAGAACAAATTCTTATTTTCAATGACGGCCTAGGAACAGTGGGTTAACTGCCTGTTCAGGGGCAGAATGACAGATTTGTACCTTGTCAGCTCGGGGGTTTGAACTCGCAACCTTCCGGTTACTAGTCCAACGCTCTACCCACTAGGCTACCCTGCCACCAACTCCATGGGTAGGCAACCATGTTCCTGGAGTGCCGTGGGTACAGGTGTGGTGCCTAGTTCCAACTAGGTACCACACCTGACCAACTGAGCTAATTGAGGAGTTCAGTGACTGACTAAAGTCAACACACCTGGTCCTCCAGGTTGATTAAATCAAAACCATTAGGTGCCTGAGGCACTCCAGGACCAGTGTCGTCTAAACCTGCCCTACTCAAACACCCACCCCACAACTTTGTAAAGCCTGACTCAATGGTCCATCTCATAACTGGTGTGTCAAAACAAAGGCCTTAGTGTTCGTATGTATGAAGACCGTAACATATTACTTCAGTGAGGGACGGTCTGTGGTTGTTTTACCAATGTCAGCACGTCACACAGAATGGCCAAGGGTTCCACGTCAACTGTGCCAAATAGGAAAGTCTATAAATTGCCCATAAACTCAAGTATCAACAATGGACTGATTGTAAGATGGCAAAGGACAAAATAGAATCCTATTATTATAATGACAAAATCTAAACCCTGAAAGTTAATATCAGCAGCCTTGACAAGCCAGTAAATCAACAGTAGTCACTACACCGGTCCTGAAAAATCCCCTGGGTGCAGTAGTCACTACAGTTGGTCCTGAGCAATCCCCTGGGTGCAGTAGTCACTACAGTTGGTCCTGAGCAATCCCCTGGGTGCAGTAGCCACTAGTTGGTCCTGAGCAAGCCCCTGGGTGCAGTAGCCACTACAGTTGGTCCTGAGCAAGCCCCTGGGTGCAGTAGTCACTACAGTTGGTCCTGAACAATCCCCTGGGTGCAGTAGTCACTACAGTTGGTCCTGAACAATCCCCTGGGTGCAGTAGTCACTACAGTTGGTCCTGAACAATCCCCAGTGGGTGCAGTAGTCACTACAGTTGGTCCTGAACAATCCCCTGGGTGCAGTAGTCACTACACTTGGTCCTGAGCAATCCCCTGGGTGCAGTAGTCACTACACTTGGTCCTGAGCAATCCCCTGGGTGCAGTAGTCCCTACACCGGTCCTGAACAATCCCCTGGGTGCAGTAGTCACTACAGTTGGTAGTGACTACAGAAAAGTGATCAACTGTACCTCGCTCCCAAGAAAATATCTGATAAATTATAAGCAAATAAAACATGGCCATTAAAAGTAGTCAGACGCCTGTTCCTCCGAGTCACTGTTATTCACCACATTTAATTCACACTTGAAAAAATGCCATTTGATAAGCGACATGACACACTGTACATGGTCCCCTTCTATACATTCGTCAGCTATAGAAAGACTAGTTCAGTAATGGACTAGAGCTTAATGTTATAAAACTTATATAGTCCAAGGTCCTTCTGTTTAGAGGGAAATTGGCTCTGGCAGCCAGAAAACACCATCTAAAACATGAATCAATTCTCAATTGCGGTATCGTTCTTTTAAATTAAAAAGAAAGCACCCTACTTTCAAATCACATGAAAATAATTCCACTAAATATAGCTTGTTGTCACCAGTTTTAACGGTTGCAGCCAACAGTATGTCAATGACGTGGCATCTGTCTTCCGTATATTCACACAGGTAGGCGTTAGGACATGGCGTTAGGACATGGCGTTAGGACATGGCGTTAGGACATGGCGTTAGGACATGGCGTTAGGACATGGCGTTAGGACATTTAGGACATGGCGTTAGGACATGGCGTTAGGACATGGCGTTAGGACATGGCGTTAGGACATGGCGTTAGGACATGGCGTTAGGACATGCAGCTCTCAGTCTTCTGTTAGTTATCCCAACAAGCGATATAACATGGAGACGTGGCTGTGAACCCCAACCCTGGAAGAGGTGCCTAGTAATTCAACTTTTTGTTTTTAGAAAACCATTTCTCGCTGATATGAAAAGATACTGTCGGTAAGGTTTGGAAACATAAGGTGATGCGTTTTAATGTTCATAAGGAGCATCGGGGGAACTTAAAACGCCACTGGCCAGAAGATATTATTGTCAATAGGCACTAAAGTCAGCTTCTATGAATGTCTCACATAAAGACATCCTGCTGGCCTTTAAGCCTCAACCCACAGACACTGAACAGAAATATGAAGACGCAACACCTGGTGTTGGTCCAATTTTCCATGAGCTGAAATTGACAAAAATCACCACAAAATGCATGCTTCTCTAAACTTTCAGGCACAAATTTGTGAACATTCCTGTTAGTAAGCATTTATCATTTGTCAACATAATCCAGCCACCTGACAGGTGTAGCATATCAAGAAGCTGATTAAACGGCAGGGTCAATACACAGGTGCACCTTGTGCTGGGGACAATAAAAGGTCACTCAAAATCTATTTGCCGCAAATTTTTCAAGTTGAGGGAGTGTGCAATTGGCATGCTGACTGCAGGAATGCCCACCAGAGCGGTTGCCAGAGAATTGATTTTTAATTTCTAACATAAGCCACCCCCAATGTCCTTTTAAAGAATTTGGCAGTACGTCCAAATGGCCTCAATCGCAGACCACGTGTATGGCGTAGTGTGGGCGAGCAGTTTGCAGATGTCAAATGTTGTGAACCAAGTGTCCCATGGTGGCGGTGGGACTATGGTATTGGCAGGTTTGGGATGCTCTGGATTGACGTGTACAACAGCGTGTTCCAGTTCCTGACAATATCCAGCAACTTCACACATCCATTGAAGAGGAGTGGGACAACATTCCACAGGACACAATCAACAGCCTGATCAACTCAATGAGAAGGAGATGTGTCGTACTGCGTGACGTAAATGGTGGTCACACCATACTGACTGGTTTTCTGATCCACGCCCACTCATTTTTTATTAAAAGGTTTGTGACCAATGCCTATCTGTATTCACAGTCATGTGAAATCCATAGATTAAATCTTTGACATTGTTGCGTTCGTATTTGTGTTCAGTACAAATGAAGATTTAATAATCACCACCACTCTTAGAAAGGCAGATGACCAAGGGATGACTTGCAACTTTCGGAAATCATGGGGGACAGACTGGACATCGGGTTTCACTATTGACATTTTGCCAGATACATTTATAACTGTCACATTGGCGGGAGGCACTGTGCCTTTAGGAATATAATATCACAAAACACTGGAGGTACTTCAAGTTCAGAGAGTCACCAAGTTAGGACATTGAGTTTAACATGGAACACTAATTCAATTAATAAAATGACACTTCTAGTAGTCTACAGCGACGTGTCCACTAGGAACAGTGCGCAGCCTACGAGCGAACATGGTTCTACTAAGGACGAGACTGATGGTGCTGTCAACACAACACGGAACTCGGATAAATATTCATGACCTAAGATCTTCAGGTTGGAAAGTGGGAACTAGTAAGAGGCCAGAGTTCACGACATGGGCTTCAGAGTGGGATCACCTTTCAAAAAGCAGATAGTTGTTTTCTTTCGAGTTCCCAGTGGTTTTGAACGCGGCATAATCAACAGCAAAAATGCAACGACCCGACAATTACTCCGTGATCCACACAATTACACCCGCAAAACGTGAATTGATAAGATTGTATTAGAAAACATGCGCTGATGGAAGGTGGAAAAGAGACTCCATTTTAAAATGTCAGCAGTGCCACTTTCTTGTTCTTGAGTCAACGATTACACTTCCTTGATATGATACAACAAACCAAGCTGTAGGTTTGTCAAAGTGCCCGTCATGTGCCCAATCATGTAGGCATACATACCAATTGTTGTAGTTGGGATACTTAGTAACACACTGACTGACAGTCCGAACAAGCATGAATAGTTACTTGGTTTCGCCACAGTGCGAAACTTCAACCAGATCGTCCACTGATAAGATTGTTACAAAATGTCAACGTACCTTCTGCCATGATTCTATTACAAGTCGGAGCTACTCTGTTGATGGACTCGGCGTCTTACTTGGGAAAGGAACAACTTCATATAAGAAGGAGAATTTATAGACGCATGAACCAGAACTAGACAGTTGCCCACGTGACCGGTGCTAGGCACACACCCACTTCTGTACTGCATGCGCCATTGAGCACAACTACTCTCTTTCTCTCTCTCTCTCTCTCTCTCTCTTTCTCTCCCTCTCTGTCTTTCTCTCTCTCTGTCTTTCTCTCTGTCTTTCTCTCAATTCAATTCAATTCAAGGGCTTTATTGGCATGGGAAACATGTGTTAACATTGCCAAAGCAAGTGAGGTAGATAATATATAAAGTGAATATATAAAGTGAAACAAACAATAAAAATTAACAATAAACATCACACATACAGAAGTTTCAAAACAATAAAGACATTACAAATGTCATATATATATATATATATATATATATATATACAGTGTTTTAACAACATACAAATGGTAAAGGACACAAGATAAAATAAATAAGCATAGATATGGGTTGTATTTACAATGGTGTGTGTTCTTCACTGGTTGCCCTTTTCTCGTGGCAACAGGTCACAAATCTTGCTGCTGTGATGCCACACTGTGGAATTTCACCCAGTAGATATGGGAGTTTTTCAAAATTGGATTTGTTTTCAAATTCTTTGTGGATCTGTGTAATCTGAGGGAAATATGTCTCTCTAATATGGTCATACATTGGGCAGGAGGTTAGGAAGTGCAGCTCAGTTTCCACCTCATTTTGTGGGCAGTGAGCACATAGCCTGTCTTCTCTTGAGAGCCATGTCTGCCTACGGCGGCCTTTCTCAATAGCAAGGCTATGCTCACTGAGTCTGTACATAGTCAAAGCTTTCCTTAATTTTGGGTCAGTCACAGTGGTCAGGTATTCTGCCGCTGTGTACTCTCTGTGTAGGGCCAAATAGCATTCTAGTTTGCTCTGTTTTTTTGTTAATTCTTTCCAATGTGTTAAGTAATTATCTTTTTGTTTTCTCATGATTTGGTTGGGTCTAATTGTGTTTCTGTCCTGGGGCTCTGTAGGGTGTGTTTGTGTTTGTGAACAGAGTCCCAGGACCACCTTGCTTAGGGGACTCTTCTCCAGGTTCATCTCTCTGTAGGTGATGGCTTTGTTGTGGAAGGTTTGGGAATGTCTTCCTTTTAGGTGGTTATAGAATTTAACAGCTCTTTTCTGGATTTTGATAATTAGTGGGTATCGGCCTAATTCTGCTCTGCATGCATTATTTGGTGTTCTACGTTGTACACGGAGGATATTTTTGCAGAATTCTGCGTGCAGAGTCTCAATTTGGTGTTTGTCCCATTTTGTGAAGTCTTGGTTGGTGAGCGGACCCCAGACCTCACAACCATAAAGGGCAATGGGCTCTATGACTGATTCAAGTATTTTTAGCCAGATCCTAATTGGTATGTTGAAATTTATGTTTCTTTTGATGGCATAGAATGCCCTTCTTGCCTTGTCTCTCAGATCGTTCACAGCTTTGTGGAAGTTACCTGTGGTGCTGATGTTTAGGCCAAGGTATGTATAGTTTTTGTGTGCTCTAGGGCAACAGTGTCTAGATGGAATTTGTATTTGTGGTCCTGGTGACTGGACCTTTTTGGAACACCATTATTTTGGTCTTACTGAGATTTACTGTCAGGGCCCAGGTCTGACAGAATCTGTGCATAAGATCTAGGTGCTGCTGTAGGCCCTCCTTGGTTGGTGACAGAAGCACCAGATCATCAGCAAACAGCAGACATTTGACTTCGGATTCTAGCAGGGGAGGCCGGGTGCTGCAGACTTTTCTAGTGCCCTCGCCAATTCGTTGATATATATGTTGAAGAGGGTGGGGCTTAAGCTGCATCCCTGTCTAACCCCACGACCCTGTGTGAAGAAATGTGTGTGTTTTTTGCCAATTTTAACCGCACACTTGTTGTTTGTGTACATGGATTTTATAATGTCGTATGTTTTACCCCCAACACCACTTTCCATCAGTTTGTATAGCAGACCCTCATGCCAGATTGAGTCGAAGGCTTTTTTGTTTTGAAATCAACAAAGCATGAGAAGACTTTGCCTTTGTTTTGGTTTGTTTGATTGTCAATTAGGGTGTGCAGGGTGAATACATGGTCTGTTGTACGGTAATTTGGTAAAAAGCCAATTTGACATTTGCTCAGTACATTGTTTTCATTGAGGAAATGTACGAGTCTGCTGTTAATAATAATGCAGAGGATTTTCCCAAGGTTACTGTTGACACATATTCCACGGTAGTTATTGGGGTCAAATTTGTCTCCACTTTTGTGGATTGGGGTGATCAGTCCTTGGTTCCAAATATTGGGGAAGATGCCAGAGCTAAGTATGATGTTATAGAGTTTTAGTATAGCCAATTGGAATTTGTTGTCTGTATATTTGATCATTTCATTGAGGATACCATCAACACCACAGGCCTTTTTGGGTTGGAGGGTTTTTATTTTGTCCTGTAACTCGTTCAAGGTAATTGGAGAATCCAGTGGGTTCTGGTAGTCTTTAATAGTTGATTCTAAGATCTGTATTTGATCATGTATATGTTTTTGCTCTTTATTCTTTGTTATAGAGCCAAAGAGATTGGAGAAGTGGTTTACCCATACATCTCCATTTTGGATAGATAATTCTCTCTCTCTCTCTCTCTCTCTCTCTCTCTCTCCCTCTCTCACACCCCTAAAGTAAACGGATTCTACCGGTTATGCTAACATCACTAAGAAGGTTGGTCCTCCTCTAATCCTCCTCTAATCTACCCAGCAGACTACTGTAGTCATGTTTATCAAATAAAATCTAATGTTATTGGTTGTGTATTACATATTTTGCAGATGTTGCCGCAAGTGCAACGAAATGTTTATGTTTTTAGACAGTGCGTTGATACCTAACAAAACAATACACACACAAACACATCTAAATAAGAAAGATCAGAACAATATATATATGTAAAATCAAATCAAATTTTATTTGTCACATGGGCCGAATGCAACAGGTTTTACCGTGAAATACTTACTGACAAGCGATAACCAAGAGTGCAGTTTTAAGAAAAATAAGAGTTAAGAAAACAAGAGCAACAGTAAAATAAAGAATGTGGAGGCTATATACAAGGTATTACAGTACAGAATCAATGTGGAAGCTATATACAGGCTGTTACGGTACAGAGTCAATGTGGAGGCTATATACAGGGGGTACCGGTACAGAGTCAATGTGGAGGCTATATACAGGGTATTACAGTACAGAGTCAATGTGGAGACTATATACAGGGTGTTACGGTACAGAGTCAATGTGGAGGCTATATACAGGGGTACCGGTACAGAGTCAATGTGGAGGCTATATACAGGGTGTTACGGTTTACAGTGTCAATGTGGAGGCTGTCAATGTGGAGGCTGTATACAGGGGGTACCGGTACAGAGTCAATGTGGAGACTATTTACAGGGGGTACCGGTACAGAGTGAATGTGGAGGCTATATACAGGGGTACCGGTACAGAGTCAATGTGGAGGCTATATACAGGGTGTTACGGTACAGTGTCAATGTGGAGGCTGTATACAGGGGGTACCGGTACAGAGTCAATGTGGAGGCTATATACAGGGGGTACTGGTACAGAGTCAATGTGGAGGCTATATACATGGGGTACTGGTACAGGGTCAATGTGGAGGCTATATACAGGGTGTTACAGTACAGAGTCAATGTGAAGGCTATATACAGGGTGCTACGGTACAGATTCAATGTGGAGGCTATATACAGGGTGTTACAGTACAGAGTCAATGTGGAGGCTAAATACAGGGTACAGTTGAAAACCCCTTGGTTAACATAGCGATTCTGGGAACATCAGAAGGTCGGGGGAAATTAACTATATCCTGGTAATTATATTCTATACTACATATTGCGTTCAGTCTACATGGTCAATGATCTGACCAATTGAACATATGCGGTGGTACTTAATGAATATGATGTCAGTTCAGTTGTCACCTGAGACATTCTCATCAATGATGAGATGACATAAACTCTACAGTGGAAAGTCTACACATCAGAGTTATCGGTTTCATTTGGAATTGTTGTCCAATTTAAATGTTTGAATATGAAATTATTCGTGATGGGATGAAATGTGATTTTAGCCCGCCCCTGTGAAGGGACATGGGTTATTGTAAGGGTTTTTGTCCTCCTCTTCGTCTGAGGACCAATATGTGGCGTGGTAAGTGTCCATGGTAAGTGTCCATGTTTTTTTATTAAACACATAAACTGAACACTCCATACAAAACAATAAACGTAACGTGAATAACGAAAACTCAAAACAGTACCATGTGGTATAAAACAGAGACACGGAAACAACCTAGACACACAAAACATAGAATGCCCACCCAAGTCCCGTCCTGACCAACTAAAACAAACAATTAACACAATAACTAGGGTCAGAATGTGACAGTACCCCCCTCCCAAGGTGCGAACTCCGGCCGCAAAACCTGAACCTATAGGGGAGGGTCTGGGTGGGCATCTGTCCGCGGTGGCGGCTCTGGCGCTGGATGTGGACCCCACTCCACCATAGTCTTAGTCCGCCTCTGTGGTCTCCTAGGAACCCTAAACAACAGGCCCACCGGACTGAGGGACACGTCTGGACTTAAGGGGTAGCTCAGGACTGAGGGGTAGCTCAGGACTGATAGGTAGCTCAGGACTGAGGGGTAACTCAGGAGTGAGGGGTAGCTCAGGACTGAGAGGTAACTCAGGACTGATAGGTAGCTCAGGACTGAGGGGTAACTCAGGACTGAGGGGTAGCTCAGGACTGAGAGATAGCTCAGGCTGGTTGACGGCTCTGGCAGCTACTGGCTGACTGACGGCTCTGGCAGCTCCTGGCTGACTGACAGCTCTGTCAGATCCTGGCTTAATGGCGGCTCTGGCAGATCCTGGCTGAATGGCAGCTCTGGCAGATCCTGGCTGACTGGCGGCTCTGGCAGATCCTGGCTGACTGGCGGCTCTGGCAGCTCCTGGCTGACTGGCGGCTCTGGCGGCTCCATTCTGGCTGGCAGCTCTGGTGGCTCATGACAGACTGTCGGCTCTGGCGGCTCATGACAGACGGGAGACTCTAGCAGCTCTGGACAGATGGGAGACTCTAGCAGCTCTGGACAGACGGGAGACTCTAGCAGCTCTGGAGAGACGGGAGACTCTGATGGCGCTGGGCAGACAGGCAGCTCAGGCGGCGCTGGGCAGACGGGCAGCTCAGGCAGCGCTGGGCAGATGGGTAGCTCAGACGGCGCTGGGCAGACTGGAGACTCCGGCAGCGCTTGAGAGGAGGAAGGCTCTGGCAGCCCTGGACAGAGGAGCTCTGGCGCCTCTGGACTGAGGGGCTCTGGCGCCTCTGGACTGGGGGTCGGAAGCTCTGGCAGCGCCGGACAGGCAGGAGACTCCGGCAGCGCTGGAGAGGAGGAAGGCTCTGGCAGCGCTGGACAAAGGGGCTCTGGCGCCTCTGGACTGAGGGGCGGAAGCTCTGGCAGCGCCAGACATGCGGAAGACTCCAGCAGCGCTGGAGAGGAGGAAGGCTCTGGCAGCGCTGGACTGAGGGGCTCTGGCATCTCTGGACTGAGGGGTGGAAACTCTGGTAGCGCCGGACAGGCGGGAGCACCTGTATTGATGGGACAGAGAGACAGCCTGGTGCGGGGTGCCGGCACTGGTGGTACCGGGCTGGGGACATGCACCTCAGGACGAATGCCTTGCACACTACGCCAAGTCCTTGGTTGGTGGGTGATTCTGTAAGGGTTTTTGTCCTTCTCTTCTTCTGAAGAGGAGAGGCGAGAAGGATCGGAGGACCAATATGCGGTCTGTCATATTAGCTGGTCTGTCATAATATAATAGAGACAGTATATCTAGTTGGTCTATCATAATATACGAGAGACAGTAGATCTAGCTGGTCTGTCATATTATAATAGAGACAGTAGATCTACCTGTTCTGTCATATTATAATAGAGACAATAGATCTAGCTGGTCTATCATAATATAATAGAGACAGTAGATCTAGCTGGTCTGTCATAATATAATAGACACAGTAGATCTAGCTGGTCTGTCATAATATAATCGAGACAGTATATCTAGCTGGTCTGTCATATTATGATAGAGACAGTAGATCTAGCTGGTCTGTCATATTATAATAGAGACAGTAGATCTACCTGTTCTGTCATATTATAATAGAGACAATAGATCTAGCTGGTCTGTCATAATATAATCGAGACAGTAGATCTAGCTGGTCTGTCATAATATAATAGAGACAGTAGATCTAGCTGGTCTGTCATAATACAATAGAGACAGTAGATCTAGCTGGTCTGTCATAATATAATAGAGACAGTAGATCTAGCTGGCATGTCATAATATAATAGAGACAATAGATCTAGCTGGTCTGTCATAATATAATAGAGACAGTAGATCTAGCTGGTCTGTCATAATATAATAGACACAGTAGATCTAGCTGGTCTGTCATAATATAATCGAGACAGTACATCTAGCTGGTCTGTCATAATACAATAGAGACAGTAGATCTAGCTGGTCTGTCATAATATAATAGAGACAGTGTATCTACCTGGTCTGTCATAATATAGAGGTCAGGGATCAGGGGTTAGAGGTCAGGGGTCAGGGATAACATGGCCTCGGCCCCCTCACCAGTGCCGGCGGCAATATTGTTGCCGTGGTTACTGAGCCCTGACGGACAGTTACAGGTGTATCTGCCAGGTGTGTTTGTGCACATGCCCAGAGCGCCACACGCACACAGTACACTCACTCACTCACTCACTCACTCACTCACTCACTCACTCACTCACCCACTCACTCACACACACACACACACACACACGCAACACACACACACAGTCCACACAAACACACAATACACACACAGTACACACACACATACACTCACACACACTTATACGAAGTGACACGTTGAAAGGAGTCCCATATGATAAAAGCATGTTTCTCACCCTCACACCTGCTCTCTGTTAGTGTGTACCCAGACTGGCAGATGCAGATGTAGGACCCTGGGGTGTTCACACAGGATGAGTTGTTTGGGCAATCAGCAGTCTGCTCCTTACACTCATCCGTGTCTGCACACAGAGATGTAAAGATGGAGAGATGGTGGGAGATGGAGGATGGGAGAATAGAGAGAGAGAGAGAGAGAGAGAGTGGTCACACAGTGTTTCTTGGTAGTCTTAAACATTGACACAAAACCATACACCTCACACACCTGGTTATGGGATTAAAAAAGAAGACACCTCTATCATGTCAGACACAGAGCTGAAATGTATAATTGTTTTAGATTGCATCCCGATATTACACTTTATATACATCACAGAAGATTGAAATATAACTAAACCATTTGACAAAGAAAGACCAAATTTTCGGCAGTTAAACAAAAGAGTTTATTAATTATAAAAGTATGAAAAATATGAATAAACATTCCACCCATGAGGCCACGAAGTCATTTCACTACTCTCTCCTTCCTTCTGAAGTGTACACTACTTCAAAACTAAAAGCATTGGATTGGTGGAGGCATGCTAGTGTGAGTTCAGTGAAGGAAAGTGAACAAGTGCACACTTCACGAGAAAGGAGACATTATTGGGACGCACCCAGAGTCTTAGTTCTGCCTCCGGCAAGACGATGTGTTGGGGTCACAGTTCAAACTGGTTTAGGGTACGGTGTCACGTTCAAACTGGTTTAGGGTACGGGGTCACGTTCCAGTCCGACTACAATGCAGTCGTTGCATTGCTTCAACCAATGGCTGTGTGCTACGTCATTAACTGTGCTATATCATATAATGTGTTTGGCTGATGGTCGAGTTCCTGTCTGACTAGATGGGCAGGTGGTGTATTGTATCAACCAATGGCTGCGTTCCACCTCACTGACAGCCCAGTAGGGCATCAGATTGTTACTGTATCATTTGATGGGTACAGCTGTGAGTTCTGGTAAACATTTGGAGTGGAACGCAAACACATTAAAGGGGTCAAGGGCTAGAGTACCGTTGCCATGGTTACTGAGCCCTGACGGACAAGTGCAGGTGTATCGGCCAGGTGCGTTTGTGCACATGCCCAGAGCGCCACACACCGGGGGAGCCCACACACACTCATCCTCATCTGTAGTGGACACACACACACACACAGTTATGAGTTTTATGAATAATGACTAAATGATGTATACATTTAACATAGAACTATAACTAACATAATTCTACCCTGTCTCTGTATAATGATAAATGATGTTTGTCCAAAAGAAAGAGGGACTGTTAGCAGGCGAGGAACTGTGGCTAACAACTTGTGACCACTGTGGGAAGGAAGTCTCCCCACCCAGGGAGGGGAGAAACCTTGGGCTTGTAGTAGATTGTATAACAGGTGGCAGGCAATGTATCAGTAGGAGAAGACTTGTGAACTATATTGTCATTGTCTTAGAGGAGGAGTTACAGTTATGACGAGATGAGAGGTATATAAACCATTGTACATGTACGGATGAGCAGAGCTCTCGTAAATAAACATTCTATATATACATATATGTACTATTGTAGACTGGCCTCTGTCTGTTTCATTTCAACAAGAACCACCTTACAAGTTCATGGAAACAGACCGAGGAGTTGAATTGAAGTTCAGTTTATGAACATTGAGAACATAATTCTCTCTCACACACACACACACACACACACACACACACACACACACACACACACACACACACACACACACACACACACACACACACACACACACACACACACACACACACACACACACACACACACACACACACACACACACACACACACACACACATTCACACACGCACACACGCACACACGCACACACGCACACGCACACGCACACAAACGCACACGCACACGCACACACACACACACACACACATTCACACACACATTCACACACACAAGCTAAGCTGAGACCCTCACATCACACACACAAACAGGGTCTCAATTACAAGCCCGGTGCGGTACATTCCAGCTCCTCATATCGGCCGGGCGAGAGTGGGCATCGAGCCAGGTGCCATGAAGCCGGCTCTACGCATCTGGTCTCTAGTGTGTCTCCTCGGGTCGGCGTACATGGCACCAGCCTTACGCATGGTGTCCCCGGTTCGCCAGCACAGCCCAGTGCGGGCTATTCCACCTCGCCGCACTGGCCTGGCTACGGGGAGCATTCAACCAGGTAAGGTTAGGCAGGCTCGGTGCTCAAGAGCTCCAGTGCGCCTGCACGGTCCGGTCTATCCGGTGCCACCTCCACGCACCAGCCCTCCGGTGGCAGCCCCCCGCACCAGGCTGTCTCTCCATCTTCTCCCTACAGGTGCTCCCGCCTGTCCAGTGCCGCCAGAGCCAGCCAGGAGCTGCTGGAGCCGTCCTTCACTCCTGAGCTGCCAGAGCCTTCCTCCTGCCCAGCGCTCCCAGAGTCTCCCGTCTGTCCTGAGCCGCCAGAGTCTCCCGTCTGTCCTGAGCCGCCAGAGTCTCCCGTCTGTCCTGAGCCGCCAGAGTCTCCCGTCTGCCTGAGCCGGCAGAGTCTCCAGTCTGTCCTGAGCCGCCAGAGTCTCCCGTCTGTCCTGGGCCGCCAGAGTCTCCCGTCTGTCCTGACCTGCCAGAGCCGCCAGTCTGTCCTGAGCCGCCAGAACCGTCAGTCTGTCCTGAGCCGCCAGAGCCGCCAGTCTGTCCTGAGCCGCCAGAGCCGCCAGTCAGCCAGGAGCCACCAGAGCCGCCGGTCAGCCAGGAGCCGCCAGAGCCGGCAGGAGCTGCCAGTCTCCCGCCTGTCTGGCACTGCCGGAATCTCCCGTCCATTCTGGACCCATGGCTAGGGTCCCCAGTCGGAGGTCAGCGGCGATGGTTGCCGCTCGTAAGAGACCACGGGGGCGATTGAGGAGGCGGACAAAAACTGTGGTAAAGGGCGTGTGTTAGGGTGGGCAGTCTATGTTTGTTTTTCTATGTTGGTTTTTGTGTTCGGCCTACTATGGTTCTCAATCAGAGGCAGGTGTCGTTAGTTGTCTCTGATTGAGAATTATACTTAGGTTGTTTCCGTGTGAGTGTTTGGGTCACAAGGTACTGTTTCGGTTTTGTAGATTTCACGTTTATTATTTTGTTCCAGTGTTCAGTTGTGTGGTTTTGAATAAATCAATATGGACACTTATCACGCTGCGTTTTGGTCCGATCCTTACTCCTCCTCAGGCGAAGAGGAGGAAAGTCGTTACACACACACCAGAATACTCACCCTTACACTCCCCAGTGAGAGCAGTATAGTTGACAGTGGTTGTGGATCTGAACCCAGGTTTACACTGGCAGTAGTAGCTCCCGATGGTGTTGAGACAAGCGGCGTTGCTGCCACAAACCTGTGGTGTATCTTGGCACTCATTGAGATCTGAAGAGATAAGGACATATGGTGATAGAGCTGTGATTCCCTCACCTCTCCTCCAGTGATTCCCTAACCTCTCCTCCAGTGATTCCCTAACCTCTCCTCCAGTGATTCCCTAACCTCTCCTCCAGTGATTCCCTAACCTCTCCTCCAGTGATTCCCTAACCTCTCCTCCAGTGATTCCCTAACCTCTACTCCAGTGATTCCCTAACCTCTCCTCCAGTGATTCCCTAACCTCTCCTCCAGTGATTCCCTAACCTCTCCTCCAGTGATTCCCTAACCTCTCCTCCAGTGATTCCCTAACCTCTCCTCCAGTGATTCCCTAACCTCTCCTCCAGTGATTCCCTAACCTCTCCTCCAGTGACTCAAGACAGTCCATGTATTTTATGTATTTCAGAATTAAAGCAGCTGAAAAAAGGAATGAGAGGCTTGATGATCAGGTTACCATTTGGATCAGCTGTGGTGATGTGGTACATCAAAGCAGAGGACTGTCTGGGAGTTCAAGAGGAGAGGTTGGGGAATCACTGCTCCACAAATATGGCACAGAACAGAGAAGAAAAGATTGCAAAAACAAGCTAAACTGAGACCCGAGCCTCACACACGCTGTTGCTGTTTCTGATACATAAATACATCTAATCACAATTATTTTTTTTAGAGAATAATATCGTTATCCTCCCCTCCCCACCAACACTTAGAATAATATCATTATCCTCCCCTCCCCCTCCCCACCTACACATAGAATCATATCATTATCCATCCCTCCCCACCTACACATAGAATAATATCATTATCACCCCTCCCCACCTACACATAGAATAATATCATTATCACCCCTCCCCACCTACACATAGAATAATATCATTATTCCCCCTCCCCACCTACACATAGAATAATATCATTATCCCCCTCCCCACCTACACATATAACAATATCATTATCCAATCCCTCCCCACCTACACATAGAATAATATCCTTATCCCCCTCCCCACCTACACATAGAATAATATCATTATCCCCCTCCCCACCTACACATAGAATAATATCATTATCCCCCTCCCCACCTACACATATAACAATATCATTATCATCCCTCCCCACCTACACATATAATAATATCATTATCCCCCTCCCCACCTACACATATAATAATATCATTATCACCCCCTCTTCACCTACACATATAATAATATCATTATCCCCCTCCCCACCTACACATAGAATAATATCATTATCCCCCCTTCACCTACACATAGACTAATATCATTATCACCCCTCCCCACCTACACATAGAATAATATCATTACCCCCCTCCCCTCCCCACCTACACATAGAATAATATCATTATCCCCCTCCCCACCTACACAAATAATAATATCATTATCCCCCTCCCCACATACACATAGAATAATATCATTATCCCCCTCCCCACCTACACATAGAATAATATCATTACCCCCTCCCCTCCCCACCTACACATATAATAATATCATTACCCCCCCTCCCCACCTACACATAGAATAATATCATTACCCCCTCCCCTCCCCACCTACACACATATAATAATATCATTACCCCCCTCCCCACCTACACATAGAATAATATCATTACCCCCTCCCCCTCCCCACCTACACATATAATAATATCATTACCCCCCTCCCCACCTACACATAGAATAATATCATTACCCCCCCCTCCCCTCCCCACCTACACATATAATAATATCATTACCCCCCTCCCCTCCCCACCTACACATATAATAATATCATTACCCCCCCTCCCCACCTACACATAGAATAATATCATTATCCTCCCCACCTACACATAGAATAATATCATTATCCCTCCTCCCCCTCCCCACCTACACATAGAATAATATCATTATCCCCCTCCCTCCCTCCCCCACCTACACAGAGAATAATATCATTACCCCCCTCCCCACCTACACATAGAATAATATCATTACCCCCCTTCCCCCCCCCACCTACACATATAATAATATCATTACCCCCTCCCCACCTACACATAGAATAATATCATTACCCCCCCCCCCCCCCCCCCACCTACACATATAATAATATCATTACCCCCCTCCCCCCACCCCACCTACACATATAATAATATCATTACCCTCCCTCCCCACCTACACATAGAATAATATCATTATCCTCCCCACCTACACATAAAATAATATCATTATCCCCCCCCTCCCCCCCCCACCTACACATAGAATAATATCATTATCCCCCTCCCCACCTACACATAGAATAATATCATTACCCCCCTCCCCCTCCCCACCTACACATAGAATAATATCATTATCCTCCCCACCTACACATAGAATAATATCATTACCCCC
>NC_056457.1:39585558-39613058 GCF_018296145.1 Oncorhynchus tshawytscha | reverse complement strand
GTCTTTGACAATTTTTAGGGCCTTCCTCTGACACCGCCTGGTATAGAGGTCCTGGATGGCAGGAAGCCTGGTAACAGTGATGTACTGGGCCTTCCTCTGACACCGCCTGGTATAGAGGTCCTGGGGCAGGAAGCCTGGTAACAGTGATGTCTTACTGGGCTGACACCGCCTGGTATAGAGGTCCTGGATGGCAGGAAGCCTGGTAACAGTGATGTACTGGGCCTTCCTCTGACACCGCCTGGTATAGAGGTCCTGGATGGCAGGAAGCCTGGTAACAGTGATGTACTGGGCCGTAACGCACTACACTTGTCACGTTCTGACCATAGTTCTTTTGTGTTTCCTGTCTCAGTGTTTCTGCACCAGTTAGTTTCGGTTTTGCCACGTTTATTGTTTTGTATTATGTTCATGTTGAGTTTTCTTATTAAAAACATGAACTATAACCACGCTGCGTTTTGGTCCACCCTCTCCTTCCCAGGAAGAAAGCCGTTACAACACTCTGTAGGGCCTTGTGGTCGGAGGCCGAGCAGTTGACATCCTGTTTAGTGAAGCCAGTGGGTCTATAGGATGACACAACACTGTATATGTCAGCTACTACAGAGCCTGAAATGACTGCAACACTTAACAAAGAGCTGCAGTTACTTTCAAAATGGGAGGCAACGAATCATTTAGTCCTAAATATTTCACACACTAAAAGCATTATATTTGGGACAAATCATTCACTAAACCCTAAACTTCAAATAAATCTTCAAATGCATAATGTAGAAATTATGCAAGTGAAGGTGACTAAACTGCATGGAGTAACCCTGGATCGTAAACTGTCATGGTCAAAACATATTGATACAACCGTAGCTAAGATGGGGAGAAGTCTGTCCATAATAAAGTGTTGCTCTACCTTCTTACACTGTCAACAAGGCAGGTCCTACAGGCCCTAGTTTCTACCTTCTTAACAGCACTGTCAATAAGGCAGGTTTTACAGGCCCTAGTTTCTACCTTCTTTACAGCACTGTCAACAAGGCAGGTCCTACAGGCCCTAGTTTCTACCTTCTTACCTTCTTAACAGCACTGTCAACAAGGCAGGTCCTACAGGCCCTAATTTTGACGCAGCTTGACTACTGTTCAGTCGTGTGGTCAGGTGCCACAAAGAGGGACTTACCGTAGGAAAAGTGCAATTGTCTGAGAACAGGGCAGCACGGCTGGTCCTTCTGTTGTACACAGAGAGTGAACACTAATAATATGTGCGTCAAACTTTCTTGGCTCTAAGTGAAGGAGAGATGGACTTCCTCATTACTTGTATTTATGAGATGACTGGACATGTTGAAAGCACCAAGCTGTCTGTTTGAACTACTGGCACAAAGCTCAGACAGCCATACATACCCCCCAAGACATGCCACCAGAGGTCTCTTCACAGTCCCCAAGTCCAGAACAGACTATGGGAGGCGCACAGTACTACACACCAGACACACACAACACAACAACACACACACCACACCACAACACACACCACAACACACCACGATACAACAACACTACACACCACACACCACAACACACACCACAACACACCACGATACAACAACACTATACACCACACACCACAACACACCACACCAACACAACACACAAATGAAAACTGTCACATCCTTATCATGCTCACAGTAGATCCAAGTTGTTGCCATGGGTCACCAAGTTTACCATCAGATACCAACTAACTAAGATATAAATGAAGACATGAGACAGAGAGGAAGTTGAGGTGGAGATTAAAACACCCAGAAACCCACAGCACACCAGTGATGAAAATTTTACCATGGTAACCATCCTAGCATGCATCCCAAATGACAACCTATTGTACAGTGCACTATGGGCCCTGGTCTAATGTAGTGCACTATACAGGGAATAGGGTGTCATTTGGGCCTCAACACTACAAAGAGGAAAGAGGAAAGTACCTACTGTAATATAAGCACCACACTCAGATCAGTTTACATAGTCCCTTACTGATCATCATTATCCAGGAATAACATCTTTGCAGTGGCACCTCTGTTTGAGGAAGTAGCATGGGGATCAGTGAGGGTAGTAACCTCTGTTTGAGAGATCAGAGAACCTAGATCAGTGAGGAAAGTCCCTCTGTTGAGGAAGTAGCATATCTGTTTGAGGAAGTAGCATGGGGATCAGTGAGGGTAGTAACCTCTGTTTGAGGAAGTAGTATTGGGATCAGTGAGGGTAGTAACCTCTGTTTGAGGAAGTAGCATTGGGATCAGTGAGGGTAGTAACCTCTGTTTGAGGAAGTAGTATTGGGATCAGTGAGGGTAGTAACCTCTGTTTGAGGAAGTAGTATTGGGATCAGTGAGGGTAGTAACCTCTGTTTGAGGAAGTAGTATTGGGATCAGTGAGGGTAGTAACCTCTGTTTGAGGAAGTAGCATTGGGATCAGTGAGGGTAGTAACCTCTGTTTGAGGAAGTAGTATTAGGATCAGTGAGGGTAGTAACCTCTGTTTGAGGAAGTAGTATTGGGATCAGTGAGGGTAGTAACCTCTGTTTGAGGAAGTAGTATTAGGATCAGTGAGGGTAGTAACCTCTGTTTGAGGAAGTAGTATTGGGAACAGTGAGGGTAGTAACCTCTGTTTGAGGAAGTAGCATGGGGAACAGTGAGGGTAGTAACCTCTCTAACAGTCTAGATCAGGGGTGTCACACTCATTTTGCCAAGTGGGCCGCATTTGATCTTCAACCTGGTCCGGAGGACCGCATTTAAAATGTCATATATTTCCTCTGCATCGTTTTTTCTGAGATATCCATCACTATTTGACTGTCTAAATATAAGACACATGTACCATGTCAGTTTCATTCCAATATTACACTTTATATCACATTAGAGTGTAATATAACAACAACGTTTCAAATAGAAACACTGGATTTTTTACATAAAAAATTATAAAAAGTTGTTTAATTAATTATGAAATTATGAAAAATATTAAGAACATTCCACTCATGAGGCCGCTACTCTCTCCTTTCTTCTGAAGTGTACACTCGTTCACTACTTCAAATCTAAAAGCATTGGATTGGTGGGGGCATGTTAGTGTGAGATCAGTTAAGGAAAGTGAACAAGTGTACACTTCACGAGAGAGGAGTGATTATTGGGACGCACCCCGAGTCTTAGTTCTGCCTCATGCAAGACGATGTGTTGGGGTCATAGTTCAAACTGGTTTAGGGTACGGGGTCACGTTCAAAATGGTTTAGGGTACGGGGTCACGTTCAAACTGGTTTAGGGTACGGGGTCACGTTCCAACTGGTTTAGGGTACGGGGTCACGTTCCAACTGGTTTAGGGTACGGGGTCACGTTCAAACTGGTTTATGGTACGGGGTCACGTTCAAGTCCGACTACAATGCAGTCGTTGCATTACTTCAACCAATGGCTGTGTGCTACATAGCTGTAGTTGTATTCATTCTGGATGCCCATTAGTTCCTGTCAAGGCAGCAGCTACTCTTCCTCTTCCAGCAAAATGAAGGCAGTTTTAAAAACATTACAATACATTGATAACAGATTTCACAACATATTAAGTGTGTGCCCTCAGGCCTCTACTCTTCTACCACTTATCTACAACACAAAATCCATGTGTACATGAGTGTATACTGTGTATGTTATCTTGTGTTTATATGCACTTGTCTATGTTTGTGTTGCTTCACAGTCCCAGCTGTTCCATAAGGTGTATTTCTTGTTTAATCAAACTGTACTGTTGGCGTGAGTTACTTGATGTGGAATAGAATTCCATGTAGTCATGGCTCTATGTAGTACTATGCTCCTCCCACAGTCTGTTCTGGACTGACAGCTCAGTCAGGCATCAGATTACTGCTATATCACGTGATGGGTACAGCTGTGAGTTCGGGCAGACGTCTGGATTGGAATGTGGCCAAAAGATAGGGGTCATGGGGTTAGAGGTCGGGGGTCAGAGGTCAGGGCAGGTTCAGGGGTCAGGGCTAGCATGGCCTCAGCCGTCTCATCTGTGCCGGGCGCAGTATTGTTACTGTTGTTACTAAGCCCTGACAGACAGGTGTATCGACCAGGTGTGTTTGTGCACATGCCCAGAGGGCTGCGCACCGAGGGAACCCACACACACTCATCCTCATCTGTAGTAGACACACACAAGCTAAGCTGAGATACTCGCATCACACACACACAGACACACAAACACACGGACACACAAACATGCTTGTCTCACCTATCAATCACACTTGCACAAACCAAACAGGGTATCCATTACAACCGTTGCTGTGCTGATGTGACAACATAATATTATTTGCGTTGTCGTGGAAATTACCACCAGGGACTCAAAGTCAAACTTAAGTGATTAATTCTTTATTATCAGAAAGCTGGAGAGGTTCCAACAAACTTAATGCAACATAGTACACATCGGTCAGGAGCTCTGCCGGGACAGTCCCGTTAGTTCTCTAATATACGGCTACCCAAACAATTCATATAGGCATGATTTACATGATTCATTATTCATCATCTAAGTTGGTTCCTGGAAGTGACTGACTGACTAATAACTAACAAGGTTTCTTCTCTCAAATCTGGGACCTTGAAACTGAGATACTCCTTTTGGAACCCAGAACAATGTTCTGGGCGTACTGTCAATTGGTCTGAGGAGGAGGTCACAGTCACCTGCACGAACCAAGATAGAGTGGGAGGAGATGCTGTGTACAATTCAATGCTACCTCTTCAGACTGCAACATTTTCCCTCACTTTCCCTCCTTTCCATGTATTACACTGTGATAACTATTGTTAAAATTGTTTTAATTGTTAAAATGGCTTTTAACACATCGTTTTTCAAAATAAAAGCCTGAAACCAGACAAACTATTTACTGAATAACAAATTATTACCACTGCCAATATTCTTAATAGAAATGTCTAAGACAAATGTCAAATAGAATAACAACACACTGTTAAAACCATTTTATCAAATTGGCTTATTCTCCCCTGTAACATTGACGACCTCACTGCAGAGTTACAGGGTCAGGTTTGGTAGAGGGCTAACCCTTAGGGAGAAATCCCGACCATACAGCAGAACCAATCTGGAGAGATTTTTTTTTGAAGCAAGACAAAAATAAAACAAACAAAACATCATACAACAAACAAAACAAAAACCACAATTCAAACAACAACCAAGAACAACAACCACAATGCACTTCTTCCCTTTTGACACATGACTCACATCGTGTTTTATGCGTCCAAAACAACAACAACAACACTGCCGTTTAAGTAAAAAATAAACAAATCAGAATAACAAATACAATCAAATGACATGCCTTGATAACTCCATAAGGAAATAATTGTATCCCATAATTTGGACTGGAGACAGGTTTCCCTCATTCAGGGGCAGCACTCTCTCTCTCTCTCCTCCTCATGGTCTGAATCACACATAGGACTATTGATAAAACATGTGTATGTGACCCATCTGATTTAATTTATAACCTTCTTACTAATTATCAGTGTTTACATCTTACATTTAAATCTCACCCAATGTCTCTAGCCTTTCTAGTGAGGGTGATTAGGCCTCACCAGAAAGTCAGAATAGAGGTCGGAGGTCATTCAACCCTATTAAGTGAGTGTTTATTTCCCCTTTCTTTCCCTCTACTTCATAATCAATATTAAAAGACGTTTCAAACATTTCAAACATTTTGTGTACAAGGTTTACACTGGGGTTTTCAGTACATTTCTCAACCTCTCCAGGGTAGGGGGCAGCATTCAGAATTTTGGATGAAAAGCATGCCCATAATTAAACAGCCTGCTACTCGGGCCCAGAAGATATGATATGCATATAACTGGTAGATTTGGATAGAAAACACTCTAAAGTTTCCAAAACTGTTAAAATAGTGTCTCTTAGTAAAAGAGAACTGATTTGGCAGGCGAAAACATGAGAAAAATCCATTCAGGAAGTAGTTTTGGGGGGGATTTTGTAGTTTTCTATTCAATGCCATTACAGTATCCATTGATTTAGGACTCCATTTGCAGTTCCTATGCCTTCCACTAGATGTCAACCGTCTTTAGAAATCGTTTCAGGCTTGTATTCTTATAAATGTGGGAGTAACACCAGTCTGAATGAGTGGACCCTACCCTGTCGCAGAACTTTTTCATGCGCAATCCCGAGAGAGTGCATTTCTTGTTTACCTAAATTGACGATGTTATTGTCCGGTTGAAATATTATAGATCATTTAGGCTAAAAACAACCTGAGGATTGAAAATTAACATCGTTTGACATGTTTCTATGAACTTTACGGATACAATTTGGATTTTTTTGTCAGCCTGTTTTGACTGCGTTTGAGCCTGAGTTTTTTTTTTCCTAACCCATTGGATTCTCTATTGGTATTGAGTTGAAAAACAGCCACATGAAAACAATTCCACTTCCTGGATGGATTTTTCTCAGGTTTTCGCCTGCCATATCAGTTCTGTTATACTTGCAGGCATATTATTTTAACAGTTTTGGAAACTTTAAAGTGTTTTCTATCCAAATCTACTAATTATATGCATATCCTAAATTCTGGGCCTGAGTAACAGGCAATTTACTCTGGGCATGCTTTACATCAGGAGGTGAAAATACTGCCCCCTACCCAAGAGAGGTTAACAGCAGGGAGATAGGTATCCTAAGGGGCGGTAGTAGCCTAGTGGTTAGAGCATTTGGACAATAACCAAATGGTTGCTAGTTCGAATACCTGGAGCTGAAAGATAAATATACATGTTGTTCTGCCCCTGAACAAGGCAGTTAACCCACTGTTCCTAGGGCATCATGGTAAATAACAGGACAGGAGAAACAAAACAACATCAATGCAGACGCGGAAAATTAACTGGAGGGGGTGACAGATATAGGGTAGATAATCAATGACGTGATGGAGTCCAGGTGAGTCCGATGAAGCACTGGGGCGCGTAACGATGGTGAGAGGTGTGAGTAATGATGAGCCGCCAGGCAACCTCGAGCGTCAGAGAGGGGGAGCAGCAGCAGACGTGACAAAATCATTGGTAAATTCATCAGAAAACTTGATATTGGAATTTCCATCAGTTCTAGAAGAAAGAAAATTAACAGATACTTAGTTTTCACTATGCTACTACCTAAAAGTCTTCATCTTAATGGAGCTTATTGCATCTTGGGCAAGAAGTCTTGATAAAACCATATGTAAACAGAAACATACTTCAGACACTTCAGATGATACAGTGTCCCATTAAACAGAATCATACTTCAGACACTTCAGATGATACAGTGTCCCATTAAACAGAATCATACTTCAGACACTTCAGATGATACAGTGTCCCATTAAACAGAATCATACTTCAGATGATACAGTGTCCCATTAAACAGAATCATACTTCAGACACTTCAGATGATACAGTGTCCCACAGAATCATACTTCAGACACTTCAGATGATACAGTGTCCCATTAAACAGAATCATACTTCAGACACTTCAGATGATACAGTGTCCCATTAAACAGAACTACTTCAGACACTTCAGATGATACAGTGTCCCATTAAACATACTTCAGACACTTCAGATGATACAGTGTCCCATTAAACAGAATCATACTTCAGACACTTCAGATGATAGATGATACAGTGTCCCATTAAACAGAACAGGCACCTTCAGAACAGGCAAAAGGAAACAATCCCAAAGTCCCTTTCTTGTAATCTAATCATTTTGAACCTGTTGCATTGACATGCAGAACCAGTCCACAGATTGGACACACCTACTCATTCAAGGGATTTTCTTTATTGTTACTATTTTCAACATTGTAAAATAATAGTGAAGACATCAAAACTATGAAATAACACATATGGAATCATGTAGTAACTAAAAAGGTTTTAAACAAATCAAAATATATTTTATGTTTTAGATTCTTCAAAGTAGCCCCCCTTTGCCTTGATGACAGCTTTGCACACTCTTGGCATTCTCTAAACCAGCTTCACCTCGAATGCTTTTCCAAAAGTCTTGAAGGAGTTCCCACATATGCTGAGCACATGTTGGCTTCTTTTCCTTCACTATGCGGTCCAACTCATCCCAAACAATGTATATTGGGTTTGAGATCGGGTGATTGTGGAGGCCAGGTCATCTGATGGAGCACTCAGTCACTTTCCTTCTTGGTCAAATAGCCCTTACACAGCCTGGAGGTGTGTTGGGTCATTGTCCTGTTGAAAAACAAATGATAGTCCCACTAAGTGCAAACCAGATTGGATGGCGTAACACTGCAGAATGCTGTGGTAGCCATGCTGTTTAAGTGTGCCTTGAATTCTAAAGAAATCACAGACCGTGTCACCAGCAAAGCACCCCACACATTACACCTCCTCCTCCATGCTTCACGGAGGGAACCACACATGCGGAGATCATCCGTTCACCTACTCTGTGTCTCACAACGACACGGCGGTTGAAACCAAAAAAGTCAAATTTGGACTCATCAGACCAAAGGACACATTTTAATCGGTTTAATGTCTATTTCTTGTGTTTCTTGGTGCAAGCAAATCTCTTCTTATTATTGGTTTCATTTAGTAGTGGTTTCTTTGCAGTAATTTGACAATGAAGGCCTTAATCATGCAGTCTCCTCAGAACAGTTGATGTTGAGACGTGTCTGTTACCTGAACTCTGTGAAGCATTTATTTGGGCTGCAATCGCTGAGGCTGTTAACTATAATACTGATCCTCTGCAGCAGAGGTAACTGGGTTTTCCTTTCCTGTGGCGGTCCTCATGAGAGACAGTTAACTGTAATGAACTGATCCTCTGCAGCAGAGGTAACTGGGTTTTCCTTTCCTGTGGCAGTCCTCATGAGAGACAGTTAACTGTAATGAACTGATCCTCTGCAGCAGAGGTAACTGGGTTTTCCTTTCCTGTGGCAGTCCTCATGAGAGACAGTTAACTGTAATGAACTGATCCTCTGCAGCAGAGGTAACTGGGTTTTCCTTTCCTGTGGCAGTCCTCATGAGAGACAGTTAACTGTAATGAACTGATCCTCTGCAGCAGAGGTAACTCTGGGTTTTCCTTTCCTGTGGCTGTCTCATGAGAGACAGTTAACTGTAATGAACTGATCCTCTGCAGCAGAGGTGACTCTGGGTCTTCCTTTCCTGTGGCTGTCCTCATGAGAGCAGTTAACTGTAATGAACTGATCCTTGCAGCAGAGGTGACTCTGGGTTTTCCTTTCCTGTGGCTGTCCTCATGAGAGACAGTTAACTGTAATGAACTGATCCTCTGCAGCAGAGGTAACTGGGTTTTCCTTTCCTGTGGCAGTCCTCATGAGAGACAGTTAACTGTAATGAACTGATCCTCTGCAGCAGAGGTGACTCTGGGTTTTCCTTTCCTGTGGCTGTCCTCATGAGAGACAGTTTCATCATAGTGCTTGATGTTTGTTGCGACTGCACTTGATGAAACTTTCAAAGTTCTTGAAATGTTCCACATTGACTGACCTTCATGGCTTAAAGTAATGATGGACTGACGTTTCTCTTTGCTTATTTGAGCTGTTCTTGCCATAATGTGGACTTGGTCTTTTACCAAATAGGGCTGTAATCTGTATACCACGCCTGCCTCCTCAAATTAACTTTTAACAAAACAAACCTGTTAATTGAAATGCATTCCAGGTGACTGTCTCATGAAGCTGTTTGAGAGAATGCCAAGAGTGTGCAAAGCTGTCATCAATGCAAGGGAGGCTAATTAGATTATTTAAAATGTATTTTACACTTTTTGGTTCCTACATGATTCCATATGTGTTATTTGATAGTAGAAAAGAGTTCAAATAAAGAAAACCCTTGAATGAGTAGGCGTGTCCTAACTATTGACTTGTACTGTCTACTCTTTCTGTCCCAAATGTCCCTTACAGCCTGTTTGAGTTCAGTGACTTCTGTTCATTTTCACTGGCAGCTTATCTATTTGTCCACAGGAAGCTTATCTTTAACCCAAACAACAGATGGCAGCCTCTAATATGATGAGTCTCAATTCCTCTATTCCTCATGTGACCTTGTATTCAAAAACACTTCAAAATACTAAGACACCACATTATTAAAGTGCTCTCTGAAAGCCACTAACAACATATTACATTAACAAATCTCTAGTAACTCAGTATAATATTCATACATTGTTACATCATCACATCTCTAGTCACCCATTATACTCTACATACATTGTTACATCATCACATCTCTAGTAACACATTATACTCTACATACATTGTTCCATCATCACATCTCTCGTAACTCAGTATAATATTCTTACAGTATATTTGGTAATAGTACTCTCTCCTTTCATATCTTCACATCATGCAGAATCCCTATATAATGTTAAAAACTCAGCTCACAGATTTGGTTGGGGTATTCATTCAGACACACACCTCTTTCACACTGAGGCTAGTTCCCTGAAAGCTCTCATTCACTCAGTTCAAATAATATCTCTTAATTTTCAAAATTCAATACTTCAGCTTACCAATTATTTTCCAAATATCAATCTGTTAATATCCACATTTCAATCTCTTAATATCCAAATTTCAATCACCTTAACCTGTCATTTCAACTTTCACATCCACATTCACTTAGTACTATTCCCCAACACACCCAGTAATCACCATGGTTACTCCTTATGCATCTTCAACCATTACCTTCTTCTGCGGTTCCTCTACAGTCTCTATAGTCTCTTTAGTATCTTTAGTCCCTCAGTATCGAAAGTCTCAATAGTCTATATAAACATAAATGCTTTAGTCTCTGTGGATGCCATAGTAGCTATTGAGCTATTGTCCCTATAGTCTCTGTAGTATCTATAGTCCCTCAGTATCGATAGTCTCAATAGTCTATATAAACATAAATGCTTTAGTCTCTGTGGATGCCTTAGTAGCTATTGTCCCTATAGTCTCTGTAGTATCTATTGTCCCTATAGTCTCTGTAGTATCTATAGTCCCTATAGTCTCTCTAGTATATATTGTCCCTATAGTCTCTGTAGTATCTATTGTCACTAAGGCATCTTCAGTCCCTTTGAATCCATAGTCTCAATAGTCTTTAAAGTCACAAATGCCTTAGTCTATATGGACTATAAAGTCTTCCCATAAATACATATGTACAGTATGTAGTGATGTTTCCAACTAAATCAGTCTATCAATTAATCAATCAAGAGAAGACACACACACAATGATGCCCTCTTGTGGGACTCACCTTCACAGTGTGATTAGAGAATCTGAACCCAGGTTGGCACAGGCAGTGGTAGCTCCCAATGGTGTTGAGGCAAATGGCGTTGCTGGGACAAACCCGTAGTCTTCCCTTGCACTCATCGAGGTCTGTAGAGAGATGGAAACATGGTGATAGAGCAGTGATTCCCTAACCCCTCCTCCTGTGATTCCTTAATCTCTCCTCCAGTGACCCCCTAACCCCTCCTCCAGTGATTCCCTAACCTCTCCTCCAGTGACTCCCTAACCTCTCCTCCAGTAATTCACTATCCTCTCCTCCAGTGATTCCTTAATCTCTCCTCCAGTGATTCCCTAACCTCTCCTCCAGTGATTCCCTAACCTCTCCTCCAGTGATTCCCTAACCTCTCCTCCAGTGATTCCTCCTCTCCTCCAGTGATTCCCTAACCTCTCCTCCAGTGACTCCCTAACCTCTCCTCCAGTGACTCCCTAACCTCTCCTCCAGTGATTCCCTAACCTCTCCTCCAGTGATTCCCTAACCTCTCCTCCAGTGACTCCCTAACCTCTCCTCCAGTGACTCCCTAACCTCTCCTCCAGTGACTCCCTAACCTCTCCTCCAGTGATTCCATAGGTGACCTCTTGGGTCCAGTGATCCCTAACCTCTCTCCAGTGACATCAAAGAACCTCTCCTCCAGTGACTTCCAGTCTCCAGTGACTCCCTAACCTCAACCTCCAGTGACTCCCTAACTCCTCCAGTGATAACCTCCTCCAGTGACCTCTCCTCCAGTGATATTGAACCTCTCCTCCAGTGATTCCCTAACCTCTCCTCCAGTGACATCTAACCTCTCTCCAGTGACCCTTTCTCCTCCAGTGATTCCATTAACCTCCCCAGTGACTCCCTAAACTCTCCTCCAGTGACTCCCTAACCTCTCCTCCAGTGACTCCCATATAACCTCTCCTCCAGTAAACCTCTCTGGGTGGACTCACTATATCATCACTCCTGACTCTCATTGGCAGTGATTCCCAGTAACCTCCTCTGTGACTCCATAACCTCTCCTCCAGTGAATTAAAAAGACCTCTCCTCCAGTGATTCCCTAACCTCTCCTCCAGTGATTCCCTAACCTCTCCTCCAGTGATTCCCTAACCTCTCCTCCAGTGATTCCCTTTGCTCTCCTCCAGTGATTCCCTTTGCTCTCTTCCAGTGATTCCTTAACCCTCCTCCAGTGACTCCCTAACCTTTCCTCCAGTAACTCCCTAACCCCTCCTCCAGTGACTCCCTAACCTCTCCTCCAGTGATTCCCTAACAGTCCACGTATTTGATATATTCCAGAACTAATGCAGCTGATTTAACAAATTAGAGGGTTGATGATTAGGTGACCATTTGGGTCAGCTATGCTAGTTCTGGAATACATCAAAGAAGAGGACATTCTGGGGGTACAAGAGGAGAGGTTGGGGAATCACTGATCAACAAACTCTAAATATGCCACAGAACAGAGAAGATATTGAAAAAGTAATGTTTATTTTTCCCTTGACTTGTAACATTCACACACTCAGACATTTGAATACTCACCATTACACTCCCCAGTGAGAGGAGTAAACTTGAAAGTCGTTGTGGATCTGAACCCAGGTAGACAGTGACAGTAGAAGCTTCCATATGTATTGTAACACGTGGCTTTACTTCCACAGGGTGGGGTACTGTCCCACTCTTTACACTCATCTATATCATCACATTGTTGACTCTCATTGGCAATGAAGCCCAGGCCGCAAACTCTGGCCTCTAGGTTCCCCAGTAGTGTAAAATAAAGACCTGTGAGGAGCAGGAAAGGTGTGTGAGTGAGTGAGTGAGTGAGTGAGTGAGTGAGTGAGTGAGTGAGTGAGTGAGTGAGTGAGTGAAGAAACTGTCTATACACACTAAAACTGTAACACTGTCTATAAACACTAAAACTGTCTATATACACTAAAACTGTCTACACACACTAAAACTGTCTTACCCATACTCTTACTTACTCATACTCTTATCCATTTTATAGTTAGGCTGTAACAGAAGAAATGATGGAAAAAGTCAAGCGGTCTGAATACTTTCCGAATGCACTACAGTAAAATACACACTACACAATATACACACTACAGTAAAATACACACTACACAATATACACACACTACAGTAAAATACACACTACAGTAAAATACACACTACAGTAAAATACACACTACATAATATACACACTACAGTATACACACTACACAATATACACAATACATAATATACACACTACAGTATACACACTACACAATATACACACTACACAATAAAATACACACTACATAATATACACACTACAGTATACACACTACACAATATACACACTACAGTACACACTACACAATATACACACTACACAATATACACACTACACAATATACACACTACAAAATACACACTACACAATATACACACTACACAATATACACACTACAGTAAAATACACACTACACAATATACACACTACAGTATACACACTACACAATATACACACTACAGTATACACACTACACAATATACACACTACAGTATACACACTACACAATATACACACTACACAATATACACACACAATATACACACTACAGTATACACACTAATACACACTACATAATATACACACTACAGTATACACACTACACAATATACACACTACACAAATACACACTACAGTAAAATACACACTACACAATATACACACTACAGTATACACACTACACAATATACACACTACACAATATACACACTACAGTAAAATACACACTACACAATATACACACTACAGTATATACACACTACAGTATACACACTACACAATATACACACTACACAATATACACACTACAGTATACACACTACACAATATACACACTACACAATATACACACTACACAATATACACACTACAGACACACTACACAATATACACACTACAGTACAATACACACTACACAATATACACACTACAGTAAAATACACACTACACAATATACACACTACAGTATACACACTACACAATATACACACTACAGTATACACACTACACAATATACACACTACACAATATACACACACAATATACACACTACACAATATACACACTACAGTAAAATACACACTACACAATATACAAACTACACAATATACACACTACAGTGAGTGAGTGAGTGAGTGAGTGAAGAAACTGTCTATACACACAAACTGTCAATAAACACTAACACTGTCTATATACACTAAAACTGTCTATATACATTAAAACTGTCTACACACACTAAAACTGTCTTACCCATACTCTTACTTACTCATACTCTTATCCATTTTATAGTTAGGCTGTAACAGAAGAAATGATGGAAAAAGTCAAGCACACTACAGTACACAATACACACTACACAATATACACACACAGTAAAATACACACTACACACTACAGTAAAATACACACTACACAATATACACACTACACAACAATACACACTACAGTAAAATACACACTACAGTAAAATACACACTACAGTATACACACTACACACACTACATAAAATACACACTACAGTAATATACACACACACACTACACAATATACACACTACATAATATACACACTACAGTAAAATACACACAATATACACACTATATACACACTACAGTAATATACACACTACACAATATACACACTACAGTATACACACTACAGTACAGTAAAATACACACTACACAATATACACACACTACACACTACACAATATACACACTACACAATATACACACTACACATATACACACTTACACAATATACACACTACACACACACTACACAATATACACACTACAGAAATATGGACACTAAAATATACACACTACAGTATACACACTACACACACACTACACAATATACACACTACAGTATACACACTACACACTACAATATACACACTACAGTATACACACACACACAATATACACACTACAGTAAAATACACACTACACAACACACTATACACACTACACAGTATACACACTACACAATATACACACTACAGTAAAATACACACTACACAATATACACACTACACAATATACACACTATACACACACACACATACACACTACACAATATACACACTACAGTAAAATACACACTACACAATATACACACTACAGTATACACACTACACAATATACACACTACAGTATACACACTACACAATACACTATACACACTACACAATATACACACTACAGTATACACACTACACAATATACACACTACACAATATACACACTACAGTAAAATACACACTACACAATATACACACTACACAATATACACACTACACAATATACACACTACACAATATACACACTACACAATATACACACTACACAATATACACACTACAGTACACTACACACTACACAATATACACACTACAGTAAAATACACACTACACAATATACACACTACAGTATACACACTACAGTAAATACACACACAATACTACACACACTACAGTAAAATACACACTACACAATATACACACACAACACACAATATACACACTACAGTACACACTACAGTAACATACACACACATAAACACACACTACACAATATACACACTACAGTAATACACACTACACAATATACACACAGTAATACACACTACACAATACACACTACACAATATACACACTACAGTATACACACAACACAATATACACACTACAGTATACACACTACAGTATACACTACACAATATACACACTACACAATATACACACTACACAATATACACACTACAGTATACACACTACACAATATACAAACTACACAATATACACACTACACAATATACACACTACAGTAAAATACACACTACACAATATACACACTACAGTATACACACTACACAATATACACACTACAGTATACACACTACAGTATACACTACACAATATACACACTACACAATATACACACTACACAATATACACACTACACTATACACACTACACAATATACACACTACACAATATACACAATATACACACACACACATACACACTACACACTATACAATATACACACTACACTACAATATACACACTACAGTATACACACTACAAATACACACACACAAAATACACACTACACAATATACACACTACAGTATACACACTACAGTAAAATACACACTACACAATACACACTACACAATATACACACTACAGTATACACACTACAAAACACTACACACTACACAAATACACACTACAATATACACACACAATATACAACTACACACTACATACACACTACACAATATACACACTACAGTAAAATACACACTACACAATATACACACTACAGTATACACACAACACAAAATACACACTACACAAAATACACACTACAGTATACACACACTACACAATATACACACTACAGTAAAATACACACTACACAATATACACACTACAGTAAAATACACACTACACAATATACACACTACAGTATACACACTACACAATATACACACTACACAATATACACACTACACAATATACACACTACAGTAAAATACACACTACACAATATACACACTACACAATATACACACTACACAATATACACACTACAGTAAAATACACACTACACAATATACACACTGCATTATACACACTACACAATATACACACTACAGTATACACACTAACACTGTCTATACACACTAAAACTGTCTATACACACTAAAACTGTCTATACACACTAAAACTGTCTATACACACTAAAACTGTCAAGAAACTACACTGAACAAAAATATAAATGCAACATGTCAAGTGTTGGTCCCAAGTTTCATGAAATGAAATACAATATCCAAGAAATTCTCCAAACGGACAAAACAAATGTGTCTATCAATTTTTTTTCACAAATTTGTTTACATTCCTGTTAGTGAGAGTTTCTCCTTTGCCCCGATAATCTATCTACCTGACAGGTGTGACATATCAATAAGCTGATTAAACAGCATGATTATTACACAGGTGTACCTTGTGCTGGGGACAATAAACGGCCACTCTAAAATGTCCACTTTTGTCACACAACACAATGCCACAGATTTCTCAAGTTTTGAGGAAGTGCGTAATTGGCATGCTGACTTGAGGAATGTCCACCAGAGCTGTTGCCAGAGAATTGAATCTTAATTTCTCTACTATAAGCCTCCAACATAGTTTTATAGAATTTGGCAGTATGCCCAACAGGCCTAACAACCACAGACTACATGTATGACGTCATGTTCGGGAGTAGTTTGCTGATGTCAACATTGTGAACACAGTGCCCCATGGTGGCGGTGGGGTTATGTTATGGGCAGTCATAAGCTCGGGATGACGAACGCAACTGCATTTTATTGGTGGCCACTTGAATACACAGAGGTACATTGATGAGATCCTGAAGCCTATTGTCGTGTCATTCATCCGCCGACATCACCTCCTGTTTCAGAATGATGATGCACTGCCCCATGTTGCAAGGAACTATACTGAAAATGTCCCTGTTGTTCCATGGCCTGCATACTCACCAGGCATGTCACTCATTGAGCATGTTTGGGATGCTCTGGATCGTGTTTGTTCAGTATATAATTGTAGATAGTCTTGTAGTTTATAGAGGTCTTAGATAGGATTGTAACATTCATTCTACATACATGGTTGGTAAATGGTTGGTTCATGGTTGGTAAATGGTTGGAATATTCTGTAGCCATTCAACTATAACTGACAATGATTTATGAAATACCACCTTTCTATGTATTTGTCACACACACACACACACACACACACACACACACACACACACACACACACACACACACACACACACACACACACACACACACACACACACACACACACACACACACACACACACCCAAACACAAGATAGTCAAGTTCCAAAGATATACATGGTTAGACTCACCCAGAACAAGTAGAAGAGTTCTGGACCCCATCTCAGAGACAGACTGGTATTATGACAACTAGTAGGATCCTAATAAAACTAGTCCCGCAAGAAGAATCAGTCTGAGATGAAATCTGTTTTACTGTTGAGTTCAGATTGAAGAAAACCCCAGTTTAACAAGATTTTTATTCTGTATGATCAGTGGTGATAACATGAACAGAAGAAAAATAAATAAAATATTCCCTCTCTTTTGGTGAGACAACTCTCAGTGTGAGCCACACGGAGATAGAAAACAACTATTTTGCTCTCCTCTCCTCTACCTCTTTCTGTTAGAGAACGCCTCTTCTCTCTCTTGTTCACACTCTTCCCCCTTTCTCTCTGTTTCACCCTTATCTCTCTCTCTCTCTCTCCTTGTTCTCTTTTTCTGTGTCTCCTCTTCTTCTCTCCTTCCCCCTCTCTCTGTTTTTCACCTTATCTCTCTCTCTCTCTCTCTCTCTACACTACCCCTCTCTGTTCTCACCTTATCACTCTCTCCCTCTCTCTCCTTCTCTCACTCTTTCTATTTCACCCCTTTCTCTCTTCTTCTTCTTATCTTCCTCTCCCTCATCATGTTAAGCCTACGAGGTGTGTTGCCTCAGGCCTACTAGGTGTGTTGCCTCAGGCCTTCTAGGTGTGTTGCCTCAGGCCTACTAGGTGTGTTGCCTCAGGCCTACTAGGTGTGTTAACTCAGGCCTACTAGGTGTGTTGCCTCAGGCCTACTAGGTGTGTTGCCTCAGGCCTACTAGGTGTGTTGCCTCAGGCCTGGAGGGAAGCAAAAGTCATTCTGCTACTTAAGAATAGTGAAGTCCCCTTTACTGTGTCAAAAGGCTGACCAATCAGCCTGTTACCAACCCTTAGTAAACTTTTAGACCAATCAGCCTGTTACCAACCCTTAGTAAACTTTTAGACCAATAAGCCTGTTGCCAACCCTTAGTAAACTTTTAGACCAATCAGCCTGTTACCAACCCAGATACAATGCATTTTTACAGTAAACAAATTGACAACAGACTTTCAGCACTTACAGGGAAGAACATCCAATAACCACAGCACTTAGACAAATTACTGATTGGCTGAGAGAAATTGATGATTGAAAGATTGTAGGGGCTGTTTTGTTAGACTTCAGTGCGGCTTTTGACATTATCAATCATAGCCTGCTGTTGGAAAAACACATGTTGTGGCTTTTCACCCCCTGCTATAGTGTGGATAAAGAGTTACCTGTCCAACAGAACACAGAGGGTGTTGTGGCTTTACACCCCCTGCTATAGTGTGGATAAAGAGTTACCTGTCCAACAGAACACAGAGGCTTTACACCCCCTGCTATAGTGTGGATAAAGAGTTACCTGTCCAACAGAACACAGAGGGTGTTGTGGCTTTACACCCCCTGCTATAGTGTGGATAAAGAGTTACCTGTCCAACAGAACACAGAGACACATCATCCAGGTAGAATCAGGAATTCTAGGCCCCTTACTTTTTAAAGGAATTCTAGGCCCCTTACTTTTTAAAGGAATTCTAGGCCCCTTACTTTTTAAAGGAATTCTAGGCCCCTTACTTTTTTAAATGTTTACTAATGACATCAAATCAAATGTTATTTGCCACACAATACAGTGAAATGCTGACTTACAGGCCCTAACCAACAATGCTGTTTAAACATTTTTTATTAAACAATATGAATAAGAAATACAAGTAATAAATAATTAAAGAGTAGCAGTAACAATAGCAAGGCTATACACAGGGGTACCGGTACAGAGTCTCTTTTCGGGGACAGCCGGTTAGTCTAGGTAATTGAGGGAGGTAGAGTTATTAAAGTGACTATGCATAGATAATAAAAGAGAGTAGTAGCAGTGTAAAAGGAGGAGGGGGCAATGCAAATAGTCTGGGTAGCGATTTGATTAGATGTTCAGGAGTCTTACGGCTTGGGGGTAGAAGCTGTTTAGAAGCCTCTTGGACCTAGACTTGGTGCTCTGGTACCGTAGCAGAGAGAAGAGTCTACGACTAGGGTGGCTGGAGTCTTTGACAATTTTTAGGGCCTTCCTCTGACACCGCCTGGTATAGAGGTCCTGGATGGCAGGAAGCCTGGTAACAGTGATGTACTGGGCCGTACGCACTACACTTGTCACGTTCTGACCATAGTTCTTTTGTGTTTCCTGTCTCAGTGTTTTCTGCACCAGTTAGTTTCGGTTTTGGGCTTGTCACGTTCTGACCATAGTTCTTTTGTGTTTCCTGTCTCAGTGTTTTCTGCACCAGTTAGTTTCGGTTTTGCCACGTTTATTGTTTTGTATTATGTTCATGTTGAGTTTTCTTATTAAAAAACATGAACTATAACCACGCTGCGTTTTGGTCCAACCTCTCCTTCCCAGGAAGAAAGCCGTGACAGAACCACCCACCACAACAGGACCAAGCGGCGTGGTGAAAAGCAGCAACAGCAGGAGAGGCAGCAGCAGCAACAACAGCAGGAGCAGCGCAAGGAGGAATGGACATGGGAGGACGTGTTGGGCGGCAAGGGTTGCTACACATGGGAGGAGATCCTGGCGGGAAAGGATCGCCTCCCATGGGAACAGGTGGAGGCAGCTAGGAGAGCAGAGGCAGCCGGAAAGAGGAACCGACGATACAAGGGAACACAGCTGACAAGGAAGCCCGAGAGGCAGCCCCAAAAATGTCTTGGGGGGGGGGTTCACACAGGAAGTATGGCGAAGCCAGGTAGGAGACCTGCGCCAACTTCCTGTGCTTACTGAAGGGCGAGAGAGACCGGGCAGGCACCGTGTTATGCTGTGGAGCGCACGGTGTCCCCAGTGTGGGTGCATAGCCCGGTGCGGTACATACCAGCTCCTCATATCGGCCAGGCTAGAGTGGGCATCGAGCCAGGTGCCATGAAGCCGGCTCTACGCATCTGGTCTCCAGTGCGTCTCCTTGGGCCGGCATACATGGCACCAGCCTTACGCATGGTGTCCCCGGTTCGCCTGCACAGCCCAGTGTGGGCTATTCCACATCGCCGCACTGGCAGGGCGACCGGGAGCATTCAACCAGGTAAGGTTGGGCAGGCTCGGTGCTCAAGAGCTCCAGTGAGCCTGCACTGTCCGGTCTATCCAGTACCACCTCCACGCATCAGCCCTCCGGTGGCAGCTCCCTGCACCAGGCTTCCTGTGCGTGTCCTCGGCCCAGTACCACCAGTGCCGGCACCACGCACCAGGCCTACAGTGCGCTTCGCCTGTCCAGAGCTGCTAGAGCCTCCCGTCTGTCCAGAGCTGCTAGAGTCTCCCGTCTGTCCAGAGCTGCTAGAGTCTTCCGTCTGTCCAGAGCTGCTAGAGTCTCCCGTCTGTCCAGAGCTTCTAGAGTCTCCCATCTGTCCAGAGCCGCCAGAGCCGCCAGTCTGCAGGGAGCCGCCAGAGCCGCCACTCTGCAAGGAGCCGCCAGTCATCCAGGATCTGCCAGAGCCGCCAGTAAGCTAGGATCCGCCAGAGCCGCCAGTCAGCCAGGATCCGCCAGAGCCGCCATTCAGCCAGGATCCGCCAGAGCCGCCATTCAGCCAGGATCCGCCAGAGCCGCCAGTCAGCCAGGATCCGCCAGAGCCGCCAGTCAGCCAGGATCCGCCAGAGCCGCCAGTCAGCCAGGATCCGTCAGAGCCACCAGTCAGCCAGGATCAGCCAGAGCCGCAAGTCAGCCAGGATCCACCAGAGCCGCCAGTCAGCCAGGATCCGCCAGAGCCGCCATTCAGCCAGGATCCGCCAGAGCCGTCAACCTGCCTGAGCTATCTCTCAGTCCTGAGCTTGCTCAGTAATAAGGCACCCCTCATTCCAGTGGGGCCCTTTGTTAGGGTTACTAGGCCAAGGCCACTCAAGGGACGCTAAAGGAGGTGGACAAAAACTATGATGGAGTGGGGTCCACGTCCAGTGCCAGAGCCGCCACCGCGGACAGATGCCCACCCAGACCCTACCTTATAGGTTTAGGTTGTGCGGTCGGAGTCCGCACCTTGGTGGAGGGGTACTGTCACGTTCTGACCATAGTTCTTTTGTGTTTCCTGTCTCAGTGTTTTCTGCACCAGTTAGTTTCGGTTTTGCCACGTTTATTGTTTTGTATTATGTTCATGTTGAGTTTTCTTATTAAAAACATGAACTATAACCACGCTGCGTTTTGGTCCGCCCTCTCCTTCCCAGGAAGAAAGCCGTTACAACTCTGTAGGGCCTTGTGGTCGGAGGCCGAGCAGTTGACATCCTGTTTAGTGAAGCCAGTGGGTCTATGCATGAGGATGACACAACACTGTATATGTCAGCTACTACAGAGCCTGAAATGACTGCAACACTTAACAAAGAGCTGCAGTTACTTTCAAAATGGGAGGAAAGGAATCATTTAGTCCTAAATATTTCACACACTAAAAGCATTATATTTGGGACAAATCATTCACTAAACCCTAAACTTCAAATAAATCTTCAAATGCATAATGTCTAAATTATGCAAGTGAAGGTGACTAAACTGCATGGAGTAACCCTGGATCGTAAACTGTCATGGTCAAAACATATTGATACAACAGTAGCTAAGATGGGGAGAAGTCTGTCCATAATAAAGTGTTGCTCTACCTTCTTAACAGCACTATCAACAAGGCAGGTCCTACAGGCCCTAGTTTCTACCTTCTAACAGCACTGTCAATAAGGCAGGTTTTACAGGCCCTAGTTTCTACCTTCTTAACAGCACTGTCAACATGCAGGTTTTACAGGCCCTAGTTTCTACCTTCTTAACAGCACTGTCAACAAGGCAGGTTTTACAGGCCCTAGTTTCTACCTTCTTAACAGCACTGTCAACAAGGCAGGTCCTACAGGCCCTAGTTTCTACCTTCTTAATAACAGCACTGTCAACATGCAGGTTTTACAGGCCCTAGTTTCTACCTTCTTAACAACACTGTCAACAAGGCAGGTCCTACAGGCCCTAGTTTTGACGCAGCTTGACTACTGTTCAGTCGTGTGGTCAGGTGCCACAAAGAGGGACTTACTGTAGGAAAAGTGCAATTGGCTGAGAACAGGGCAGCACGGCTGGTCCTTCTGTTGTACACAGAGAGTGAACACTAATAATATGTGTGTCAAACTTTCCTGGCTCTAAGTGAGGGAGATATCGACTTCCTCATTACTTGTATTTATGAGATGACTGGACATGTTGAAAGCACCAAGCTGTCTGTTTGAACTACTGGCACAAAGCTCAGACACCCATACATACCCCCCAAGACATGCCACCAGAGGTCTCTTCACAGTCCCCAAGTCCAGAACAGACTATGGGAGGCGCACAGTACTACATAGAGCCATGACTACATGGAACTCTATTCCACATCAATTCCTGATGTAAGCAGTCAAATATGATTTAAAAAACAGATAAAATTACACCTTATGGAACAGCAGGGACTGGGAAGCAACACAAACATACACACAGACACGCATACACACACAATAACATACACACTATACACACATGTACACATTAATTTTGTGTTGTAGACATGTGGTAGTGGAGTCGGGGTCTGAGGGCACACACTTAGTGTGTTGTAGACATGTGGTAGTGGAGTAGGGGTCTGAGGGCACACACTTAGTGTGTTGTAGACATGTGGGGTCTGTGTTGTAGTGGAGACATGTGGTAGGGGTCTGAGGGTTGTAGACATGTGGTAGTGTGGGGTCTTAGTGTGTTGTAGACATGTGGTAGTTGTAGACATGTGGTAGTGTGGTAGGTCAGGGGTCTGTGTTGGGACATGTGGTAGTGGACTTAGTGTGTAGACATGTGGTCTAGGGGTCTTAGTGTGTTGTAGACATGTGGTAGTGGACTAGGGGTCTTAGTGTGTTGTAGACATGTGGTAGTGGACTAGGGGTCTTAGTGTGTTGTAGACATGTGGTAGTGGACTAGGGGTCTTAGTGTGTTGTAGACATGTGGTAGTGGACTAGGGGTCTTAGTGTGTTGTAGACATGTGGTAGTGGAGAGGGTAGTCTTCTTAGTGTGTTGTAGACATGTGGTAGTGGACTAGGGGTCTTAGTGTGTTGTAGACATGTGGTAGTGGACTAGGGGTCTTAGTGTGTTGTAGACATGTGGTAGTGGACTAGGGGTCTTAGTGTGTTGTAGACATGTGGTAGTGGACATGTGTGTTGTAGTGTGGTAGTGGACTAGGGGTCTTAGTGTGTTGTAGACATGTGGTAGTGGACTAGGGGTCTTGTGTGTTGTAGACATGTGGTCTTAGTGTGTTGTAGACATGTGGTAGTGGACTAGGGTCTTAGTGTGTTGTAGACATGTGGTGGTGGAGTGGTTGTAGACATGTGGTAGTGGACTAGGGGTCTTAGTGTGTTGTATACATGTGGTAGTGGACTAGGGGTCTTAGCGTGTTGTAGACATGTGGTAGTGGACTAGGGTTCTTAGCGTGTTGTAGACATGTGGTAGTGGACTAGGGGTCTTAGTGTGTTGTAGACATGTGGTAGTGGACTAGGGGTCTTAGTGTGTTGTAGACATGTGGTAGTGGACTAGGGGTCTTAGTGTGTTGTAGACATGTGGTAGTGGACTAGGGGTCTTAGTGTGTTGTAGACATGTGGTAGTGGACTAGGGGTCTTAGTGTGTTGTAGACATGTGGTAGTGGACTAGGGTTCTTAGCGTGTTGTAGACATGTGGTAGTGGACTAGGGGTCTTAGTGTGTTGTAGACATGTGGTAGTGGAGTAGGGGTCTTAGTGTGTTGTAGACATGTGGTAGTGGACTAGGGGTCTTAGTGTGTTGTAGACTGTGGTAGTGTGTTGTGTAGACATGTGGTAGTGGACTAGGGTGTTGTAGACTTAGTGGGTCTTAGTGTTGTAGACATGTGGTAGTGGACTAGGGGTCTTAGTGGTCATGTGGTAGTGGACTAGGGGTCTTAGTGTGTTGTAGACATGTGGTAGTGGACTAGGGGTCTTAGTGTGTTGTAGACATGTGGTAGTGGACTAGGGGTCTTAGTGTGTTGTAGACATGTGGTAGTGGACTAGGGGTCTTAGTGTGTTGTAGACATGTGGTAGTGGACTAGGGGTCTTAGTGTGTTGTAGACATGTGGTAGTGGACTAGGGGTCTTAGTGTGTTGTAGACATGTGGTAGTGGACTAGGGGTCTTAGTGTGTTGTAGACATGTGGTAGTGGACTAGGGGTCTTAGTGTGTTGTAGACATGTGGTAGTGGACTAGGGGTCTTAGTGTGTTGTAGACATGTGGTAGTGGACTAGGGGTCTTAGTGTGTTGTAGTGTGTAGTGGACTGGAGGGGTCTTAGTGTGTTGTAGACATGTGGTAGTGGACTAGGGGTCTTAGTGTGTTGTAGACATGTGGTAGTGGACTAGGGGTCTTAGTGTGTTGTAGACATGTGGTAGTGGAGTAGGGGTCTTAGTGTGTTGTAGACATGTGGTAGTGGACTAGGGGTCTTAGTGTGTTGTAGACATGTGGTAGTGGACTAGGGGTCTTAGTGTGTTGTAGACATGTGGTAGTGGACTAGGGGTCTTAGTGTGTTGTAGACATGTGGTAGTGGAGTAGGGGTCTTAGTGTGTTGTAGACATGTGGTAGTGGACTAGGGGTCTTAGTGTGTTGTAGACATGTGGTAGTGGACTAGGGGTCTTAGTGTGTTGTAGACATGTGGTAGTGGACTAGGGGTCTTAGTGTGTTGTAGACATGTGGTAGTGGACTAGGGGTCTTAGTGTGTTGTAGACATGTGGTAGTGGACTAGGGGTCTTAGTGTGTTGTAGACATGTGGTAGTGGACTAGGGGTCTTAGTGTGTTGTAGACATGTGGTAGTGGACTAGGGTCTTAGTGTGTTGTAGACATGTGGACTAGTGGTGTTGTACTGGTAGTGGACTAGGGGTCTTAGTGTGTTGTAGACATGTGGTAGTGGACTAGGGGTCTTATGTGGACATGTGGTGTGGACTAGGGGTCTTAGTGTGTTGTAGACATGTGGTAGTGGACTAGGGGTCTTAGTGTGTTGTAGACATGTGGTAGTGGACTGTGGGTCTTAGTGTGTTGTAGACATGTGGTAGTGGACTAGGGGTCTTAGTGTGTTGTAGACATGTGGTAGTGGCTAGGGGTCTTAGTGTGTTGTAGACATGTGGTAGTGGACTAGGGTCTTAGTCTGTGGTAGTGGACTAGGGGTCTTAGTGTTGTAGACATGTGGTAGTGGACTAGGGGTCTTAGTGTGTTGTAGACATGTGGTAGTGGACTAGGGGTCTTAGTGTGTTGTAGACATGTGGTAGTGGACTAGGGGTCTTAGTGTGTTGTAGACATGTGGTAGTGGACTAGGGGTCTTAGTGTGTTGTAGACATGTGGTAGTGGACTAGGGGTCTTAGTGTCTGGTAGTGGACTGTTGTTGTAGACATGTGGTGGTAGTGGACTAGGGGTCTTAGTGTGTTGTAGACATGTGGTAGACATGTGGTGGACTAGGGGTCTTAGTGTGTTGTAGACATGTGGTAGTGGACTAGGGGTCTTAGTGTGTTGTAGACATGTGGTAGTGGACTAGGGTCTTAGTGTGTTGTAGACATGTGGTAGTGGACTAGGGGTCTTAGTGTTGTAGACATGTGGTAGTGGACTAGGGGTCTTAGTGTTGTAGACATGTGGTAGTGGACTAGGGGTCTTAGTGTGTTGTAGACATGTGGTAGTGGACTAGGGGTCTTAGTGTGTTGTAGACATGTGGTAGTGGACTAGGGGTCTTAGTGTGTTGTAGACATGTGGTAGTGGAAGAAGGTCTTAGTGTGTTGTAGACATGTGGTAGTGGACTAGGGGTCTTAGTGTGTTGTAGACATGTGGTAGTGGACTAGGGTCTTAGTGTGTTGTAGACATGTGGTAGTGGACTTAGGGTTGTCATGTGGTAGTGGACTGGGTCTTAGTGTGTTGTAGACATGTGGTAGTGGACTAGGGGTCATGTGGTAGTGGACTAGGGGTCTTAGTGTGTTGTAGACATGTGGTAGTGGACTTAGTGTGTTGTAGACATGTGGTAGTGGACTAGGGGTCTTAGTGTGTTGTAGACATGTGGTAGTGGACTAGGGGTCTTAGTGTGTTGTAGACATGTGGTAGTGGACTACTTAGGGTTGTCTGTGGTAGTGGACTAGTCTTAGTGTGTTGTAGACATGTGGTAGTGGACTAGGGGTCTTAGTGTGTTGTAGACATGTGGTAGTGGACTAGGGGTCTTAGTGTTGTAGACATGTGGTAGTGGACTAGGGGTCTTAGTGTGTTGTAGACATGTGGTAGTGGACTAGGGGTCTTAGTGTGTTGTAGACATGTGGTAGTGGACTAGGGTCTTAGTGTGTTGTAGACATGTGGTAGTGGACTAGGGGTCTTAGTGTGTTGTAGACATGTGGTAGTGGACTAGGGTCTTAGTGTGTTGTAGACATG